>NW_027418964.1:0-51964 GCF_009905375.1 Apium graveolens
GTTATAGTGTTTGTGTTATAGTTTTGTAAGTTAAATGACTTGCGGAGAGAGAGATTGAGAGTCTGTTGATGTGCTGAGGTTATTTTGTAATGTTTGCTGGTGAAAGGGCTTGTGCAGAGATAGAGAGAGATTGTTTGATATGATACGGTTATTATAATGTTTGAAAATTAAATGACTGATGTACAAAGATAGATTATAATGAAATAAGTTTTGAGTTGAATTGGGTTATCGGAATATGCTCAGAATTTTAGCAAACTCACCGGTTCTGGAAATTTTTCAGTTTCCGATGAGATTTTTTTAAAAAAATAGTTTTAATTAATTCAACCGAAATCAGTTAAATTTAGAATTTTTTTTTTGACCGGATAAGGTCAAATTTAACGTAATTAGCCGGTCGAATTTAGTTAAATATGAAGGAACTCCTAAATTCGACTCCCTTTATTACAACCGATTCAAAATTGGCCGAACTAAGTTAAATTCGACCGCACGCGATCGAATTTAGCCTTTTTTCTTGTAGTGAAATTTGCATCTTTTTCTGAATTATTATTATCCTGGTGCCATGGTTGTGCTTTATTACTAGTTTAAATGACTTTACCATAAGCAATTGCTATATGAAAAACAAGCCCATAGCTTCACCTTGCAATCATTTTGTTTTGGACTAATCCCAACTTATAAATGGCGAAATCATAGCATCAAACTCCAACTTTTGCCATGCCACTGTTTTGATGAGCCATTTAAACAAACTGCCAAATACCCAATTTTACTATGAAAACGTGTTTGGCCAAAATTTAGAAGTCGAACACTTCGAGGGGTTTTTTTATAAGACCACACATTTACAATTACAATTTTGCACACTCGGAGTAACTCCAAATGCATATAATTCTTTCACTAAATTTAGTAGAGAAAAATGTCTATTGTATTTACTCACCGGAGTTACTATAGTGTATCATAATGGTAGATTTATAGTTTTCAATCAAAGTTTGAAATTATAAAAATGCCACTCTTACATTAAATACATTATAAGTACAACTCTTACTAGTAAACTACAATGCCAAAGTCATAGCTTCTCAACAATAAAGTGGTTGGGAGGTAAGCAAATTTCATTTTTCTTTTGTCAGTAATCAATGAATTCATTGATAAATTGTATTCAGAATATAATTAACGAAGATAGAGCATATCTTTCATTCAAAAAGTGTTTATCATCTTACCGAAGGTCATGCATAGATGTACCCGAAATCTTAGATAATAAAACCTTAATATCTGAAGTATTCAAACCCGCAAAAAGGCCTCGTTTAAAACCTCCAAGAATAAAAATCAATAGAAAAAAAAGATGAAGGAGTAAAAAAGAGTTCCCAGATCAAATTACATTCTACACAAGGCTAATAAACTAGTGTCTTCCGCTAGAGGTAAAAATTGCTCGTGTCATCAAAATTTGTAGTTAAGTTGCATTGTACTCTGAAATCCTTGGCTATATGGTTGTGCTTTAAAATTTGAAACCCTTCCCATTATCTAGAAGTGCACCATATCATCAAAATTGGAGCAAAATTATCTTGTACTCTTGTAGCTAATCATTTTAGAGTCTTATAATAAAACACTCATTTATGTTTTTTCAAACATCCTGAAAATGAGAACAAAACAAATAAGGATAATATTTAGAATAAAAAATATTATATCTAACCAAAGAAAATTTTTAGTTAGACACAAAAAGCCAATAAATTGACACCACGATTGCCTCTAAAAAGCCAAAATTATGCGACTAATAAGTCACCCATAAAAGTTACACTAACAAACCATTAATGGCACAAAACCCTCTTAAAGGTAACATACTTATATTATATTATCAAACTAATACAAATTGTTTGTGCTCTTTATAAGAGATCATTTTGTCATATAAGCCACAAGATGTATATATCTATAATAATACAGGAGTCATGTTTAGCCTCTTACATTATTTTTTAGTTTCAACACACAGTTATGTATAAAAAATAATAAAAATAACCATTATTAAAATTAATCAAAATAATCATTTCAAAAAAGTGGTCAATTTTTAGCCAATTGGATACTTCACCAACAAAATGGGTATCACAATTTATATAAGATACATTACTAGTAGTTGGATGTTTCATATATACGATATTTTATTGACAGTTGGGTATCTCATGTATATTGTCGATTGTGTATCCCTAAGGTTATTAGCCAAAATTCTGAAACTAGTAATTTATGATTAATTCTTCATGGCGATGATGGATACAAAAGATATTCCTAGGACATTTCTCTATTATTTTTATTAGTAGTCTATTATCCGGTCATATTTTTTTCCACGACGCATTTCTTAATTTGAGAATAAATAGAGACACGAAATGCATCTTTCTAGTTTTTGCCCATATTTTTATAAGACACACTTTTTTAATTACAATTTTGGGCTACTTGGAGTAACTCCAAATACATATAGTTCATTCCCTAAATAAATAGAGAAAAATTCCTATTGTATTTGCTAACTGGAGTTACATGTATATAGTATATTATAATGATAAATTTATAATTTTTCAGTCAAATTATATAATTACAAAAATGCTACTCGTACATTTATATTAAAAATATTTTATATCTCATTTAAGTTATGTATGCGTAAATATTATAAATATTAAGCTGAATTTAATATATCTTTTTATATTCATTATTTATGTAATTTTTATTATCAAAAAGTACCTTATTAGCAAAGTGAAAGAAAAGGTTGTGATTATTTTTTATTTAATTATTATTGTAACATCCCGTATCGATTAGAAAAAGTATTACGATTTTATAAGTATTAAATATATTATAATTACAACTTTTATAATAAAATATAACCCCAAAGTCATACTTTTTCAACACTAAAGTGGTTGGGAGGTTAGCAAGTTTCTACTTATATCGTATTACCAAACTAATACAAACTATTTATGCTTTTATAAGAGATCATTTTATTATCATGTAAAGCACAAGATGTATATATCTATGATAATACTGGAGGAGTAGTGTTTATCCTATTATATTATTTTTTTCAGTTTCAACCAAGGTAGTATGTAGAAAAAATGACAGAAATAACCATTTTTTAAATTAATCAAAATAAACATTCCGTAAAAAATGGCCAATTTTAGCCCATTAAATACTTCACTGACAATTGGGTATCCAAAAATATATAAGATACTTTACTGGTAGTTGGATATTTCATATAAGGGATATTCCATTAATAGTTGGGTATCTCATGTATAGTGTCGGTTGGGTATCATAAAGGATAAAATTAACCAAAATTCTGCACCAATAATTCTTTTTTTATTTTATATAGAAATTGGTTATTCTTGTACTTCACCCTAGTATATACTATATTATAGTCTATCGATTTCTACAACAAAACATAGCAATAGCTAATGTATACTAGATTGATTGCTAGCTTTTTTGGACTAGACTGTGGTGAGTTGTTGGGTTCGGTATCTATTCGATTGTGGGTCCGTAATTTTTTTATGATTGTATATGTAAAATTAAGTTTAAAATCATAATTTGGTTGAAATTATATATGTTTTATTTAATGATTTACTAACTGAATTTTGGTTTGAAATATTGAAATGATCAATGACGCTTTGCTAGCATTAAAGGAGAAAGGAGATTCAAGCCCTTACGCAATTAGTAAATATATTGAGGAGAAGCGGATGGCACTTCGCCAACGAATATCAGTAAGATACTAGGAATTGAAGTAATCTGCTACAAAAGAAAAGCTCTTCAAGGTTCAGGCTTCGTACAAGTTATCAGACGCTATTAATAAATAAACTAAAGGTTTCTAAGATCCTAATTGCTAAGAAGAAAGTGGAGTAGGTGAAGAAAACTGGTATTGCTGCTTTTAAGCCTGCAAAGAAATCGGAGTCTCTCATGTGAAGAAACCATCCAGTTACAAAGCAGCCTAAGTCCAACAAGTCTCCGGTGAAAAAAGGTGAAAAAAGCTGAAAAGGTTGCGACAAAAATAAGGTTAACAGTGGTTTTGGTTTGTGATGTGGTTTTTTATGTATTGTTGGAATTATGATTCAGAATTGTAAGTAAAATATTGATAAGATAATTTTATTTTAATGCTGATTTATTAATGTAGAAATATTAATAATTGATTAGGTTATTCATGTGATACTAGTCAAGTAAGTTTGTCTATATAAATCTTTATATAATGAGAATTGTGATGAATAAAGTTATAAGTTTGCACCAAATATTATATCATTTTCCCTCTTGTATTGAAAATAACATGATGTATAAACCAATGTTTATTTTGAAATGCGTTTTTTTATGTTGATGATCAGTATGGTAGAAGCTATATATAAGGTTGTGGAATGTTTTATATTTTGTCATGGATGGCTTGAAGCAAATTAGTGGTGAAATAATACATTCCTCCATTGTGATTGATTAGTATTTCATGTCATGTTTTCTATCACTAGCATATTGCCAAGTTTTATCACAAATAGAAATGGGATTGAAGTTAAATGTATCTTTCTAGTTTTGGTCCATATTTTGATGTAAAATTCCTTAGATTCTACTAAGTGTCTAAGAATAAGAAATAGATAAAGGTATCCAAAATATAAGTATGTACAATTAAAATTCCTTAGCTCTCGTACAATATTAAACGACTATAACACCCAAAATTATAATTTTTTTGTAAAAACCACTAAATATGTGATAAGCTCCTAACACATACTTCTCTTTTTATGATTGACTTGCTGAATATATGTTTATATATGGTAAAAAAAAGTTCTTCTTTATCTGAAGAAATATTCTTAGTATTAAATAACCACATCCTTCTTGGTAAGCAAGTTATATGATAAAGAAGATATGGTCCTGGCCTGGTGGGCATGACACAATTTATACAACCATAACTTGTGACTTCACAATCTTTTTTATCTATTTCAAACTTGACAGAGAATTCAAAGTTTCCCTTTCACCATGTAGCCTAGCCTTATTCCAGTATTGTACTTACTATAGAAAGATGTTATATGCTCAAATTAGATTTGATGCGACATGATCATGTTTTATTTATAGTTCTTGTTGAGATTTTAAGTGCTTAGTTCTTGTATATCTCTTATCTTGAAAAACAATTATATGCATTCTTATTTGGTGTTTAACGGTATCTTAATCTAAACACGTAACAACAACTCTATTGAGAATATAAGTGTTAGCTTATATCAATGGGGACTTTTCAAATGGACTTTCTTGATATCCCGTTAACATGAAAGCTTTTGGACCGAGAAAATTTATGATTAATTCTTCATTGCGATCATGGATACGAAAGATATTCCCAGGACATTTCTCCATTATTTATATTAGTAGTCTATTAATCGGTCATGTTCTTTTACCACGGGCAAATTACCTAATTTGAGCATAAATGGAAATAGGAAATGCATCTTTCTAGTTTTTTCCCACATATTAAAATCAAATATTATTAGATTTGATTAATAAAAAACCCAGGGATCTGCTACTAACTTGTTTGTGTATATAATCATATATATCTAATACTCCATTATCGTTTTAAGGAGTAGGAAATTGATAAAGGTGTCTAGAACATGAGCATATAGCCATATATGTTTGTAGAAAACTTTAAGTTGCAAGTAGTTCACTTAACGTCTGATATACTCTTAAAAATATTTTTCTCCCTTAGTTTGATTCACTTACCGTACATCTTTCATATGTAAAGTTATATTCTTAATATTAAATAAATGCATTGTTTTGGTGTGTATTGATAGATACCCATATAAAAGGAAGTACTAGATATACGGGGACAACTATAACATTTTAAGGAAAGTGATAAATAGTGTAGAATTGTGGAATTAAGGGTAAGCAAAAAAATCAAAAAACTGAAACCGAATAAAAAAACTGAAAACCCAAAATGAATAAAATCGAAACTCACAAAAATCAAAAAAAAATTGTAACTGAGCCGAACCGATGGAACGGTTTGATACCATTACGGTTTTACCCCTGTACCCGAACCGAAAAACCAAACCGCTTATATTAATTTTAAAATTATTAAAATACATTATACATGTATTTATTTATTTTATATATGAGTATATCAAACTTATACCACTGTTATATTAGAATTTGAAAAAAGTTCTGGATATGATAGTTCATAGTGTATAGACCATGAATCTTTGGTTTAAAAATGCTAATACTATTAAGGCATTTGCAGAGCTGCAGTAGTACTAATAGTAATATATATCCCTCAATAAACATCATGTATGTGGTCTATTAAAGTTTTGTTTTAGTTACTCTAAATTAGTAGAATTTCATTTCGGTGCTAGATTAGTCCATGATTGTTGATTTGTAAAAAATATAATAACTGCAAGTCCACAGTGTTTAGTTGTAGCAATCACATATCGATCCACAGAGACTATAAATTTTCAAAATCCTAACAATTTAAATCAGGTAAACTAGACAATAAGATTTGGGAGGAGTTCCAATTAACTTAATTAGCAAATAAATCAAATATTATGGAAAACCTCGGAATTTGAATCCATTAATCAATCACAATTAACATCAACAATCCCTAAAGTCAATTATCTTTTCTTTACAAAAATAATGTATATCAATTAACGAGACAAGCATATACTATGAAACTTGTTATGTAACAATGACCCATCAAAATTTCATGAGAGTTAATTAATAGGAACGAGAAGATATCAAAGCAATTAATTTAACTTTATCTTCATCCTAGGGAACAAATTTAGCTACACGTGATAAAAAGATAAGTAAAACAAAAACTAACAAAATTCTAGCTCTAAATTAATGTTCTAGGTGTTGGGAGTGTAAAATACAAGAAAAGATACATATATATAAGGAAAATATGAGGGCTTGGGTCTTGAAATATCAAATCCTGCTTAGGATATATTTCCTTCTTTTCATTTTTCTTCTCCAGCATGTATTCCATATTTCCTCCAATTCCTTTGACTTCAAGAATAGTCAACCTCCTTCCTTATTTGCACCTTTTACAGCTCAAATTCAGATTTTATTAATTTTTCTACAAAACTAAATAAAATAATTTATTTATTAATAAAATAGGTAATAAAAAAATGCTAAATATGGACCTATCAATTGTGAATCTCCTAGGAGGTTACTTTTACAATGGTAATTATTTATGTAATAATGCAATAGCACTTATATACCATCAAAGATGGGGTTAACCGGCTACGTAATATTTAGTAATATTCATTTTTGTTTTTAAATGAAATCTCAAAAGGTAAAATGGCATTTATAATTTTTTCAGCATTGTATTAAACAAATAAATTTTAAAAAAGTAAAAACTAAAAAAACCGTAACAGATAAACGGTTAACCGAACCGAAAATAACTGAATAGAGTGGTTTAATTACGGTTAATAACTAGAAATCGAACCGACTTACATGGTTTGATAACGATTTTTAGTAAAAACCAAGACGACGAACCATGCACACCTCTATGTGGAATGTTCTCATATTGGTTTGCTTTGGGTTTTTTCTCAACAGTACTAAGGCGATGATTTAAGTATGATATCATTGTTGTGTTGGTTGACTTGGAAAGTACAGAAACAATGAGTATTCACTACAAGAATATAAACCTAAATACAACTGCATAAATTCAACCAGTCTAAATTCGACTGAATCCGGTCGAATTTATGGTCAACCTGAATGTTTGACTAGGCATGGCTAAATTCAATCGCCAGCGGTCGAATTTAAATTCGGTTGAAACATTGCGGTTGAATTTAGTAATAAATTCAACCAGTATTTTTGTGCGGTCGAATTTAGTCTTGTCAAAAAATGAAGGGAATTTTCCCTCCAATTAAATTATTTTACGCTCCTAGATTCAATTTCTAGCGGTCAAATTTAGCCTTACCTAATGGAGGGATATTTTCCCCCTTTTTTTGTTTGAATTTACTCAAATGGCAAAAAAATAACCAAATATAAAATAAATAAAAAATCAGTTGAAATAAATAAATTGATTGCAAGCGATTGAATTTAGTAAACAAAAAAAATAAAAAACAAAATTTTAAAAAATCAAAACTTAAATTTTGGAATAATAACTAGTTAGCTATATTAGTAAAACTGAAACTTGATTATTAAAATGACAAACCAAATAAAATTATTTTGATGTGAAATTTTGGTTATAGTGCTAATTTATATATCTATTGACATCCATACGGTTGGATCGTTGAAAAATATTTAAAAAAAAATCAAACACCAATTTTGGAATCAACAATAGTTAGTTGTATTAGTCAAACTGAAGCTTGACTTTTAAAATGACAAACCAAATAAAATTATTTTGATGAAAATTTTTAATTATATCACTAATATATATATATATATATATCTTTTGACATCCATACGCTTGGATCGTTGTAAAATATTTTTAAAAAAATCGAAACACCAATTCAGGATTAAACACTAGTTAGTTGTACTAGTCAAACTGAAACTTGACTTTTAAAATGACAAGCCAAATAAAATTATTTTGATGTTAAATTTTGGTTATATCACTCATATATATATATATATATATATCGACATCCATATGGTTGGGTCTTTGAAAAATATTTTTAAAAAAATCTAAACACCAATTCTGGAATAAACAACAGTTAGTTGTACTAGTTATACTAAAGTTTGACTGTTAAAATGACAAACCAAATAAATTTATTTTGATATGAAATTTTGGTTATATCACCAATATATATTTATTGACATCCATACAGTTGGATCATTGAAAAATATTTTAAAAAATATCGAAACGCCAATTCTGGAATAAACACTAGTTAGTTGTACTAGTCAAACTGAAATTGACTGTTAAAATGGCAAACCAAATAAAATTATTTTGATATAAAATTTTGGTTATATCACTCATATATATCTATTGACATCCATACCTTTGGATTGTAGAAAAATATTTTTAAAAAAATCGAAACACCAATTCCGGAATAAACACCAATTATTTGTACTAGTTAAACAAAAGCTTGACTGTTAAAATGACAAACCAAAAAAATTATTTTGATATTAACATATGGTTACATCACTAATATATATATATATATATCAATTGACATCCATACTTTTGGATCTTTAAAAAATATTTTAAAAAATTGAAACACCAATTTTGGAATAAACACTAGTTAGCTGTATTAGTCAAACCGAAGCTTAACTGTTAAAATGGCAAACCAAATAAAAATATTTTGATATAAAATTTTGGTTATATCACTCATATATATCTATTGACATCCATACGGTTGGATCATTGAAAAATATTTTAAAAAATATTGAAACACCAATTCTGGAATAAACACTAGTTAGTTGGACTAGTCAAACTGAAATTGACTGTTAAAATGGCAAACCAAAAATATTATTTTGATATAAAATTTTGGTTATATCACTCATATATATATATCTATTGACATTCATATGGTTGGATCATTGAAAAATATTTTAAAAAATATCGAAACACCAATTCTGGAATAAACACTAGTTAGTTGTACTAGTCAAACTGAAATTGACTGTTAAAACGGCAAACTAAATTAAATTATTTTGATGTACAATTTTGGTTATATCACTCATATATATATCTATTAACATCCATATGGTTGGATCATTGAAAAATATTTTTTAAAAAAAAAGCGAAACACCAATTATGGAATAAACATCAAATTAGTTATACTAGTCAAATTGAAACTTGACTATTAACATGGCAAACTAAATAAAATTATTTTGATTTGAAATTTTAGTTATATCACTAATATATATATATATATATATATATATAAATTGACATCCATACAATTGGATCGTTGAAATTTTTTTTTTTTTAAAATCGAAATACCATTTTCTGGAATAAACACTAATTTGTTGTACTAGTCAAACTCAAGTTTGACTATTAAAATGGCAAACCAAATAAAATTATTTTGATATAAAATTTTGGTTATATTACTAATACATATAAATTGACATCCATACGGTTGGATTGTTAAAAAATATTTTTTTAAAAATCGAAACACCATTTCTAGAATAAACACTAGTTTGCTTTACTAGTCAAACTCAAGCTTGACTATTAAAAAGGTAAACCAAATCAAAATATTTTGATATAAAATTTTGGTTATATCACTATTATATATATAAATTGACATCTGTACGGGTGGATTGTTGAAATATATATATATATATATATATATATATATATATATATATCTTTTGACATTCATATGGTTGGATCGTTGAAAAATATTTGAAGAAAAATCGAAAACACCAATTCTGGAATAAACACTAGTTAGTTGTACTAGTCAAATTAAAACTTCACTGTTAAAATGACAAATCAAATAAAATTATTTTAGTATGTAAAATTGGTTATATCAGTAATATATATAAATATAAATACACATCCATTCAGTTAAATCGAAAAATATTTTTTTAAAAAAATCAAAATACCAATTCTAATAGTTGTACTAGTCAAACTGAGAAAATTTATGATAAAATTTACCAAAATCATAATTTCATATTTTAATTAAAATTAAGTTGTTAAGATATATTTATATATTATAATATTTTTTAAATAAAAATTTAATTAATTATTATATTTATGTCCTAAAATTAAAAAAGGAATTATATATTACAATCAATTCAATTTATTTTAAAAAAATCAATTCCATGAGGAGTAAATTATATGTTTAATTGGTAAGGGCCTATATGGACAAGCTGGGAAAGCATTAGTAATTTGCAAATCAAGCCCATTCAAAAGGCTACATATTCTCTGTCTCAAAACCCTAATTTAGCAGCAGCTTTTCTCTCTCTTCTCTCTCTCTCCTCTATCTCCCTTTCTCTCTTTCTCTCTGGTTGAGCCTATTCTTATTATATATACACTAACTATGGGCAAAGATGATTGATGCTATTTTTTTGACACCTCTTGTATGAGAAAAGACTTTGCTTTTCCTTGAGCACGTTCAGCAACACTTTTAGCCATATTTTTTTATTTGATTTTTGGTTATTTATTTGATATATAATGTTGATGTATATATGAATTATACGTATGCGAGTGCAATTGAAGGCAGCCTCTTTTACTCTCCTTATGAATTTGAAATGGTATATGGATCGATTATTGGCTTTTGTGTTTTGATGAGACTGTTCAGTTTGGTGATTGATGTAGTTTTTTTAATTTAGTTGTATGCTTATATATGGATATTTGGATGGTTTTTTTCCAATTTGATTTTGTGCGATTATTGTTATGTGTTTTCAGGATGTTGATGTTTTACAATTTGACTCATCGACTTATTACTAAGATTTCTTTCAACAAGCTAAGTAATGTTTTTAGGAGAGGTGCCTTTGGTGTTGTGTTTTCCGGACTGTGATAATTTTTTTTGCTGAATTAGAATGGCGCTAACGATCTGGTTGGTCGGCGTTGGGAAATAGTACTTGAAGTGAGTTTATCGGTCCTAAAGGTTTCATAATTCACGGTGTCGTTCAGTCAATTATTTCAATAGTATCAGATTATAGTTCTTCATGCTCTCGCTTCGCTTCTCAAAAGTCAAGAGTCTAGGTCTATTTTAGCCGGATTTTTGAAGCTTGCCGGAATCTGGAATTTTTCCGATTTCGGCGAGATTTTTTTAATAAACCGGTGTTTGTTTATTCGTCTGGATGGGGTTGAATTTAATATCTTATTATTGACAAGATACGGTCGAGTTTAATAATTGGGCGGGCTTTTTAAAATATTTCAAACATTTTAATTATTTTGGTGGGATTTTCAAATTTTAAGGGAAAAATCAATTTGGACCGACATCGATTGAATTTGACCGATCGAATTTAACGGTCGTATTTAACCAGTTGTATTTAGACGGTCGTATTTAGACTAAATACAACCGAATACTAAATATCACTCCCATATGTACGACTAGGTCCAAAACCGGTCGTATTTAGGTACGACCGGTTTTGGACCGGTTGTATTTAGCCGTGTTTCTTGTAGTGATCGGAAGCTGTAGAATTGGTCAATTCAGCAAAACCTCTCTTCAATCAATGGAAAAATGCTCAAGATAAAACCTTTGACACATCTCTTTGGTTCATGACACCAGTGGATGGTGCGTAGCATTAGACCGTACCAGATGAAAATACGATTAAACTAAATACTGACACGACACTATTTGCAGCTTCTTATTATTTTAGTTTTTCTAGAGTGGCTCGAGATTATGTAAGTGGACTGATTGAGGCTATAGAATGATGCAAGCAAGGCAACATTTTATCATAAGTGGCCACGGAAGTGGCCACAGAAAAAGGCATCAGGAAAGCCTTGTAAGCCTTGAGTTGGATAAAAAACCAGTGGAGTAGCGTGGTAGTAAAAACAGATTTCAACTGGTCATACATGTAGGAATGGGCACGGGGGCACTTCGAGGTCGGGGAGTGGTGTCCCCGCCCCCAATCCCGATCCCAAAAACCGCGCTGAACCCCGATCCCTTCCCCGAACGGGGAACGGGAATCCTCACGGGTTTTTAGGGAATTTAAATTTTTAATTAAAAAATAATAATGTTATTTTATATTTTATATTTTATATTTTTTTAAAAAAAATAAAATACTAATTGATCACATGTAAATATATTGATATTATCTCATATTTTTAATATCAAATTATATCAAAATTTTATATAATACAAATAAACGGCAAATTTTAAATTATAAAAATATATTATATTATATTATAATGTAAAATAAAATATTGATCAATAAATTATAGATTATTTTAAATTTAAATAATATTATAAAATTTATCTATTTTTAATAATTAATTAGTAATATATATTATTTATTTATATACACAATCGGGGTCGGGGATCGGGGCGAGGAAACACTCATCCCCAATCCCGCCTTGATCACCGAAATCTTTATAAAATTCTCTATCATCCCCGCCCCGCCCCTAAAAAATTCCTTGAATCCCGACGTACATGAGTGTAAGGAGGTCTTGATGGAGTTAAAAGAACGTAAGGTGTCATTAAACTTTGTAAAACACTCTGTGAATCAAGTAGTTTACTATTTAGCAAGACTTACTCATTCGATAGTTGATTGTATTTTGCGAGTGGATAATGCACACTCGGATTTAATTAACGTATGTTTAAATATTTAATTATTGATAAGATTTTAGTTTCTTGGAAAAGAGGATATTATGCATAGCTTGACCTAACAGAACCCGGATATGGTCTTTTCAATAGGGAGTTAATTACTTTCGATTTCAAAATAAAAAATGAAGAATTCTCATCAAGCATTTTAATCTTCATTTAATTCAAAGAAAATAATATTATGTTATTAATGTTTCTTAGCTTCTTTAATTTGTACATGAAATTATTCATGCACACATTTGTTTTCATCAAGACTTGAACCATGGACATCTTGTCACGATGAGAAGTATATATCCATTATTTTATATAAGAGAATGTCCAATAGTATGTTTTTCTCCATGCTACATGTATAAAAGTTGTTGGGGGTGTCATTTTATATAAGAGTATATCCAATGGTGTGCTATATGATAAATGGTGTGCCTTACTATAATATTACTTGCCAAATTTAAAAAAGATTGGCAAAACGATTGTGGCTCCTTGCCAAATTTAAAAATTGGCCGAAAGATTGTAGTTCCTTAACTATTCCCTTAACTATCTTGGATTTAGAAGGCTATTATTTTGTTCATTATATCAATTTTCAGTTTAAGGCTTGATTGCATTTTCGAAAATTCTCCGATGTGTCCTCTATCAATTTTCTTTGGGTAACAATTCAATATTTTCCTTACGTACAAATAAATATTTTTAATTAAAAAACTTATTCATTTATAAAATTTATAATGGAACCGTATATAAATTTTTTGTTTCCTTCGTCTTTAAAAGGTTATAAATAACTTGATATCTAACAATTTAATTTTTCTTTTTCGAAATGGTAACATGAAATTGAAAGAATGGAATGATGATGAGTTTTTTTTCCAAGATGACACTATTATAATAAGCGGGGAGGCGAGGTACTAGGGCCTTTATCCTCTTTTCCACCGAACGGTCTAAATTCATAAAACTCTATTATAAAATTTTGACAAAAACATAAAATAATTTAATTTCATCTCCCAAATATTATTTGGTCCCTCTAAAATATATTTCTAGTTTCATTCCTTGATAAGCCCCTAAAATATTTTCTAACTAAGCATGAATGTTGTCTAAGTTGATGATCGTAATTGCTGATTTTTAACTAAACATTGTGTTTTATAAAAATACCCTACTAAGTTGCAACTCGAAACCATGTTATGATGACCTTGATGCAAAATCTTCCTTATATAAAGATATTCTTCAAATTAGATACATTTTATATTCAGATAGATTGGAATTGTATTACTTATAAGATATCTATAAATAGCTTGATATGCATAACTTGACCTAGAGAATCCTGAAATGGTCTTTTTATTGGCCAGCAGAATTACTTACGATTTTCAAGTAAATATAGTAGAATTTAATTTGCAAAGCATTTCTATCTCGGTTATATAAACAGAAAATGATAATTTATTTTTATCTTAGATTATTTAGTGTGTGCGAGAACTCATACACACACTTGTCTCCACCAAGACTTAACCCTCAACATCTTATTATCGGTGGGAATTATCTATCACAATACATGAATGTCAAGGGTAACATGGAATTATCTTACAGTAGTAATATCGCATACATCTTTAATAGAAGTAGGATTATTTAATATAATATCATATCCCATGGTATCACTTGCCAAATATAAAATAGGTTGACTGAAAGATTGTAGTATCTGCTTCCTAGACTATAACCTCAACTATCATATCCTGGATTTAAAAGGCTATTATCCCATGCATTACATTCCTATAATTATATTCATCTATAATGGAATTTTGAAAGAAATGTAATTAATTGAGTACATAATTAATGAATCGAAAATTGATTGGAATCTAGTTCTATGCAATCATGGCCCTTCAAATTTAGAATAATTTGAAATAATAATAGTCCGGGATTATAATCTCTCAAAATAAACTTTATGACATATGTGAATTTTTTGAGATATTAATGCTTTCCTACATTTTTCTTTTAAACTTACATAAGTTGTATTTTTCTGTCAATTTATGTATTATTCTTTTATTAGTAAGTTATATTTTTTTCTGCAAATTTTCACTTCAAGGTGTTAGAATTCATTTTTGATTGTATTAACTATATTTTCTTTGTACGATTATCGAATATAATCTATCTATCTATTTAATAAATATATATACATATACATATACATATATATACATACATATATATATATTTATATATATACATATACATATATATATATATTACTGCTTAGCTAGGTTTCTTTATACCATTTACAAAATTACTCATTACCCTTAGTGTAATGAAATATATTAAAAATGTTGATATTAAGTGGGGTCGAACCAATGACATGGCATTTCACATGTTGCCATGTTCAACCATTTAGACTAAGAAAATTTTTTACCATTTTAAAACTCATTTACTACATTCTCAATTGACCATCACACCATAAAACTCCCTATAAAAAAACTGAAATTAATAAAATCTGAAAAGGTTTGAAAATTTCTCTGTTTTTAATATTTAAAATTGTATGTTAATTTAAACGATTAGGATCCAAAATAATTTATATATGAGATATAGATTATGTGTTATATCTATGAGTATGAATTTTGAGTCTTTTATTAAATTAATAATGTGACCCTATATTTATATTAATGTTAAAATATTAATATTTAAAAGGGTTGAACATATGATTTTCATGTGCCCGTAAAATTAAATTAACAGATTTAAATACTGAACAAAAATAATTTTATAATATTTCTTAAATTCTTTACCTCGTTTACTATGTTTATATTATGAATTACGATTTAGTTAATATAAGATTACTATAATATTTTTGTATATATTAGTAACTAAATTATATATAATACATATGATCGCGACATGTACCTATTAGGATTCGATTTATACAAAAAAATTAATAGCATATATTTAGTTAATATCTATATTACACATGCATATATTAAATCGACTATTTCCATTGGAAGTCAAAATATATAACTAGAATAAAAACATCAATTTAAAAAGACTTAAAAATATATTTTATTGAACACTATATCGATTTTTAAATTATATAATTACATAAAAACCCCACTTTTACGGCAAGCATATCCACCATCACCATTATAACCTCTATCATTTTACGAAAATAATTAATTAGGCAGAGATTTATAAATGTAAGTCGATGAGGGGTTGATAGTGATAAATTAGATTTAATTGAATAGAGAAAAAATGAGCTAATTAGTTATCAAAACTACACGAAAGATTATAATACATGTTTGATGTGAACGAAGATAGGAATCATATTACAAATTACGATTTAGTTTATATAAGATTATCAAATACTTTTGTATATATTAGTAACTAAAATATATATATAATACATATGATCGAGATATGTATCGACTATGATTCGATTTATAAAAAAAAATTGATAGCATATATTTAATTAATATTTATATTATGCATGCATATATTAAATCGACTATTTTAATTGGCACGTCAAAGCATATAACTAGAATAAAAATATCAATTTAAAAGGACTTGAGAATAAGTCATATTGAACTCTATATCGATTTTCAAATTATATAATTACATAAAACCCACTTTTATTGCCAACATATCCACCATCACCATTATAACCACTATCATTTTACGAAAATTATTATTTATGAAGAGATTTAGAAATGTAAGTTGATGAGGGATTGATAGAGATAAATTAGATTTGGTCACTAAATATGAGCAGATTAGTTATCATTATAGTATATGTTTGATGTGAACAAAGATAGGGGTAGATGGTAATGGGATGATAATAAAGTGGTCTGAAAATTGTCTTTCACGGGCATAAATTCACATGCAGGTGACCGGTAATATGTTGAGGTATTATCTTAAAAAGACATTCCCTACCGGTGACAAAATTTCCACATTTCTTAATTGTCGGGATACTAAATTTGTATAACTAATTTAAGAACTTTTAATAACACTTTTTAGAATTACTAATAAAATATATTTTTTCTCTTTCTTAAAATAAGACTTATTATTTTTTCATATAGCATAATTATTTATTATGTTACATAGAGGAAGTCAAATATTTATCTTAGACATTTTATATATGTTCGTGGTTAAGTACATTCTAGTTTACTGAGTTTGAAAAAATTACAAATTCTCAGTTTTTGGAAATCACATATGTTAAATAATATCAAAACACTTTACATATGAGATTTGAAATTCATTTCGATTTTTAATTGCAATAAATATATTATTAAGTTTTAAGAGTATTTGATAAGTAGATCATGGGTATTACAATTTAATACTTGTATAACACTATTTTTTTTTTACTTTTAATAATCAAATAAAAAAATAACTGTTGAATCATATTATATTCCTCCATTTCGGTTATTATGATTTAATATAGATAACTAAAATCATGACCATGTATGTATTACTTGGCCAATCCTCTCACCAATCTTTAAACATTCCATGTAAAATCATGTAAGCAAGGTCTCTTACAAAAGGTGATATCAGTTTGGTGTAATATCTTCCACAAATCTATCATTTTATTAATGTGTACGACATTATTTAATTGACAATTTAATATCTATAATTATTTTTTATTACTCAATATATTATATTTGCATACTTTATTTAATTCATGGCGCACTCGATCTAAATTTTGTGAAATTATCAATTTCAAAAATATATGGATATGCAATTTAAATTTTTGAACTATTGTATTTTGAAAAGTTTTTTAAAAGATTCATAATGTTTAATGTTATTTAGTTTTGAATTTTTAAAAAATTAATAATATATGATTCAGATTTCAAATAATTTTGAAATCTTGTAATATTTAATGCAAAATCTAGAAAAAAAATAGTTAAAAATTCAGTAAATTATTTATTTTGGAAAATTTTATGAAACTATAAATTTTGTTGAATTTTTATGATATAATTTAAAGCCGACTTTGATCTACTCTACATAAATTCTACTAGAATCATAAATATTAAATGAGTAATAATATAATAAAACTTATAAAATAATAATAAAATATTTTAAATTTAATTTAAAAATAGAATATAGCCATCTATCGATATGTGCAAAATAAATTAGATACCAAGAATAAACTTGATAGTTTTCTTTCTCTAATTTTTTAAATTTGAAATATATTTTGAAAACATGATAATATTTGAATTTTGGAAAAATACGATTTGACATAATTTATAGAAATTTTCAATGTTATGATTTCTCAATTAATTTAACAAAATAAACATGAAAATTTAAAAAATATAATTTTGTGTTATAATTAATATTCTTTCAAAATCTCAGTACCTAGTTGTCAATATTTTAATAATTTCATATAAATAAATCAATTATGTTGACGAAGATAATTATACTTTTTTGCAAAAATGATTTCATTTGTTTCTTATCGATCATAGAAACATTCATATTCAAATTTCAAAATATAAAAATTTCAAAGAAAAATCCAAATAAATATACACACTTGCGAGGATAACCATCTCTGATAACCATCAGGCTTCAAAATTCCAATCAACGATCTAAAATTTATCCACGTCCTCACAATTTTCATAACAAAAGTTAGCGATCCGTGTGACCTCTAAGTGAGCAATCAGAATTCAAGATATTATTCCTCTAGGACTATAAATACCAGATGAAAATAGCACAATCAATCATATTAGTTCATAATTGAGCTTTTTACGGCATATGATATCAGTCATATCATTTCCTTTCAATTTTAGCTAAGCTCGAGATCTGTTAACCGACGGCAAAGGGGAAGAAAGCTCCGACCAGCAAGCCCAAATCTGCCAAAAATGTTTCTCGTCCTCATTTTGTGGTACAACGGACATCTCTCTCTCTCTCCTGTAAGTTCTTATTCTCTACTTTATCTTCATGTATAAACATATACAGATTAATGTTTGAATCATTTCTTGAAGAAACTAATATTTTAACTTCTACTAAAATCTAGCCAATATTGGAGAAACTAATTAAGGTCAGAAATAACTTGTAAGATATCGTCAAAACAGAAAAACAATCGCTAATAAATTAATAATGGTGATTTAAGATGTTAGGCTGCTTATTAATGGCTGTAATTTCCGCCAGAACCTTAAGATTAATTTAAAAATGTGATTTTGTTAATGTTATATATGTATCAGCTCTGGAGAAGACACATCGAGTCCCCTCTGCCTAGAATCGATTTAATAAGTGAGTATCGATCAGACCAACATTGTCAGTATAAATGCATACATAAATATATATCTGTGATGATATATGTGGGTGTGAATATGCAGGGATGAAATTCAACGAATCAAAGCAGCAAATCCAGATATCAGCCACAGAGAAGCATTTAGTGCTGCGGCTAAATGTATGTATCCCCTTGTTATAAATGAACATCAGGGTTCGGACTTCTTGATACAATGATTAGGCTAATATGAAAAAAGAAATATCTCTTTTTTACCAATTTCACTTCATCAGTGGGCACATTTTCCACCCATCCATTTTGGTCTCATGACTGCTGATCAAACTACTGCCAAGAAGATCTTGAGTTTTAGGTTGTGTTGAAAATTGCAACCTTTATATTATTATTTTTAGCTTGGAGAGCAATGTCGGTTTAGAATAGTGATAATATTTAATGTTTGACCAATACTGCAACTTTCTGATGATGGTTGATTGAAATTTAAGTTTAAGAACAGTCTTAATTCTTTATGATTGAGATTCTGTTTCAGGAATTTGAGCCACCTGTACCTGTTCATCCTGAGGTAGACCCAAAAACAGTAGCTTAAGTTATTCTGGGGGGAGGTGCTGGAACTTGTCTGTTTCCACGGACTAGCAGAAGAGCTAAACCAGCTGTAAGTGATTATTTCATGTGTGTTTGTGAAATAGTTTTTCCTGTGGTTGCTTATTATACATTGAGTTTCTTTTAGGAAGTATGTATTATTTGAAATGCAGAAATTGTTTCACATGGAAGTAATTATGAAGATTATATGTAATGTTTGGTGAGGTAGCAGAGAGTTACAAAGATTTTGCAGCTAGCGTTCCTGAAGATGAGTGCCGGTTATGCGGTTTATGACTATGATTTTGTGACCTTAGAGAATTAGCACAAGAGCAGAATTTTATTCATTTCATGGTAAGTACAAAATACAAGGTCTTAATTTTGCTTTATTTGCATTCCATTTCATTAAGTTCATTTATTTCTCATGTGTATATGGTTGCAAAGGTGTCCTGATACTCTAAAAGGTACGGAGCAAAATGATTTACGCAAGCTCTGACAGATTCAAGAGGGAACTCGATGGCATCCAATTTGAGTTGCAAGCCACTAATCCAATGGGACTTGATGTTTTCAATAGCTGAGCCAATTAAAATGTATAGAGAATCTTTAAGTTATACTTCTAATTCTTGTAGAGAATTTTTGTATTGTAAATTTAATTTCAATTGTGAAATAACAATTGGATTGTCATAATACAATTTAATTTTAAAATTGGTTTATTTCGAACAATGAAATTAAATTTGTAAATAGTTGTGTGAAAGCCACTTAAAAAATGATGAAAACCGTTCTATGTCTCACTGCACATTTTTTTTAAAGAACTGTTGTCTTTTAATATTTTTTGCAATGTTTTAAATCTTTTACTCCATTGTCTTTTAAAAAAACATTCATAAAAGAAGCTTATAAACTGTTGTTTATGACAATATCGTATAAGGTAACAATAATGGTTTTTCTACAAAACCATTGTTGTTAAGTTAGATAGACAATAGTTTAATAAAGAAACAGTTGTTTTATAAAAGTTCCAACAATGGTAAATATAGAGTACCCGTTGTGCCTTCTTGATTGTAACCACTATTAAAAACGGTTGTCTCATTTCTCTTATTACAAGGGTTAAAATAACCGTTGTCTGGTATTCTATCACACGAGTGTTGGATAGACAACGGAAACTATACATGTCACACAACGGTGCAAAACTGTTGTATGATTGCAAATATGTTGTAGTGAACGTGCCTAGCAATAAAATGCCAATGTTTATTATGATTACAATCTAAAATGGACACATAATATTCACTTAATTACAAAATTTTCACCCATTATAGAAAATTATGGGTAATTAATTTATAATTTATCGTACGAATTTTTGTATCGACACAACCACAGAAAAATTAAACAAACACTAAAAAATTCAAATTTACGGAATAATATCAAAATTAATAAAGATATACTATGAGAAATTTTGCTACACAAACGCGAGTTTAAAACAATTAGACGGTAACAGCTCGCTCTTCTTGACTATTATCTCTAAATCGACAATGAAATAAAATACAATTTACTAATGTAAAATCTATTACAAAGGAGACTATTAAAAAGCGTAGCTAAAAACGGATGTCCAAAAGTGAGTGTACTCTAATCCTAAGATCCTCGAACACCAATGCTATTCAACTCAAATCTTAGACGAAACTTGAAATTATAAGTATGAGTTATACAGCCCAACAAGAAACCAAACGATCCAACTAGTAGGCCATGTAACACTTACACATATAACAAAATACGATAATCTATACGATACGATATTCAAAATAAACAGTTTCGATACATATTCTTATTCTAATTCGATATACATAATATACATATCACATAAATAACAATAATTCAAAACCCATAATCCATTCCACGACCACTATAAACCGGTGATAACGGTCCTACATTTTCAGAAAACTATCAAGCACAAACCTCTGACTACGGTCCTAAGTTCTTATTCGATATTTTTACAAACCATGGCATAAAGCACAGATCTAAAATTATCTCCTAGAAAGACACATACACGTCGATACATATTCTATAACACATAACAGTTTCAAATATATCATCACTTCGCCCATGTTTTGATAATCGAATATACAGACATAACTCATAATTTCGAAAATACTAGCAAGATCGATCGAAAACTTATCTCAAAACCGGATCAGATCTGAATTTAATCTTTTTTACACTCTAAATCTTGTTTTCTTGAAAAAAATGAAATGTGAAAGTTGTAAAGAACGAAAAGACCTTTCTGAAAAGTCAAAGATCAATGAATTTGGACTTAAGATGAATGTTCTTCGAATTTTACAAGACTGCTGATTTTTGAGATAAAAAAAACCTACGAATTTTAAATGATAAAAACAAGGAATATGAACCTGATTTTAAATCCTAAATCTTAACCTACATATTATCCATATTAGATTTTGATCCAAATTTTAGGCCAATTAGTCTAACCTGATTTTAAATCCTAATCCTTATCTAATTTTAATCCTTTTTTCTAATAGCTTATTATTATCATTCTAAAAATTATGGGATATTACATACTACCCTCTTTAAAAAGAATTTATTCCCCAAATTCAAAACAATCCTATACATCTACTCCATTTAATCTCCAATACGTCAAACTTAAATTATGGTCCACATGAATGCATCGTAGCGAATGTACTAGTCCCATACCTAATACACTCCGAAGGAAGGCCGACTCTGATACCAACTGTTACAGCCTGCTCTTCCGAACTATTATCTCTAAATCGAAACTGAAATAAAATATAATTTACTAATTCAAATTCTATTACAAAGGAGACTATTACAAAAGCGCAGCTAATAGCGAAAATCCAAAAGTGAGTCTACTCCAATCCTAAGATCCTCGAACATCAATGATGTCCAACTCGAAACTCAGAAGAAACCTGAAATTGTAAGTAATGAACTATCAACCAAGCAAGAAACCAATCGATTCAACTAGTAGGCCAAGTAACGCATACACATATAACAAAATACAATAATCTATATGATACGATATTCGAAGCGAACACTTTCGATACATATTCTCATTTTTATTCGATACACACAATACACATACGACATAAATAACAATAATTTAAAACCCATAATTCATGCCACGACCACTACAAACTGGTGATAACGATCCTAATTTTTTTAAGAAAACTATCACTATAAGTTCTTATTCGATATTTTCACAAACCATGACATAAATCATAGATCCAAAATTATCTCCTAGACATCCTACATACACCTTGATACATATTTCATAACATATAATTCTTTTAAATATATCATCACGTAGCCCATCTTTTCATAATCGAATATACAAACATAACACATAATTTTGAATTTACTTTTTTTGACCCTCTAAATAATGTGTTCTTGAAAAAGACGAAACACGAAAGTTGTAGAGAACGAAAAGATCTTTCCGAAAAGTCCAAGATCAATGAATTTGGACGTATGATGGATTTTCTACAAATTTTACAAGACTTTTGATTTTTGACAAAAAAAACCCTACGAATTTTAAATGATAAAAACAAGGAATACGAATAGGGTGTATTTATAACGATACAAAACCCTATATCTTAACCTACAAGTTATCCATATTAGAATTTGATCCAAATTTTAGGCAAATTAGTCTAACCTAATTTGAAATCCTACTCCTTATCTAATTTTAATCATTTTTATCAATATCTTATTATAATTATTATTCTAAAACTTAAAGGGATATTACATAAACAATTAGCAATGAAGGTCCAAAATAAATCCTAAAGTTCGAATAACTTGAAATTGGATCTCCCTACTTAATTGGACACAAAAAATAAAATTACAGTCCAAATGAATAGCAAGTAATGGAATTCACAAATCTATGTTCAAAACAAAATTTAGAAAAAGTTTTAGTACTAATGAAGAAACCAAAAAAATTGTCCTTCTCCAGTTCAACAATGGCTTTGTAAGTATGTGTGTATAATCTCTAGAAATTTACAATGAAAGAGAAGATGACACAAAATACGGTCAAGTCTTTGAATGCTAATAGACAATAAAATCTACTAACCAACAATCAAAAACAAAAATAAAAGAAGAAAATGCTACTAATGGACAATTTTTAAAAAAAACTTGCCAACTTTTACAAATTAAAATCTCATTTTTGTTGCTAATCAACAATATAAAATAAATAAAATTTGATTAATGGTTGTGGATTTTCAAAAGATTGAGTTGTCGATTTTCAGAAAATGACATATCAATTTTCATAAAATGACATACTGAAAAACACTTGTGAATAATATGAAATAACGAATTATTTTTCAATTCACTTCATTTAATCAACTCACAAATTTTATCATAAAATTATAGCACTTATTATTTAATTGATAATATCATAATCTTTGTAACTTAAATTGTTCTTCTATTTAATTTACTCATAATTTAATTATTTATAATTAAATCAATTTCAATTAAATTGATAATATTTATTTGCTTAAATATTTATCAATTAGATACAAGCACAGAACTATTTGATATACGAGAACTGAATATTGGTAAATAAATTTACAAGTCCTAAAAATATTGACATTAATTCACAAGTGAATTTATTTGAAACAAGTTACAGTTCTTGACTTCTAATTTTATCAATTAGAAATATTTAACATCCGAAGTTCACTAACCAACTTAGAGAAAGTGAAATCATCAAGCGGTTTTGTAAAAATTTCTGCAATTTAATCCTTTGTTGGTACAAAATATAATTTCACACTACCGTTTGTGACATGCCCTATGATAAAATGATACCTGATATCAATGTGCTTAATTCTCAAGTGTTGCTATGGCACTAGTGGTTTCGCAGAATATTGGAATCATTGCATCAACTGCCCATAATCACTAGGTTGGTTACTTATCCATAAAATTTGAGCACAACAGGTTCCAGCTGCTATGTATTCAGCTTCAGCAGTTGATGTGGATACCGAATGCTACTTGTTTCAATTCCATGAAACCAATCTTCTCTCAAGAAACTAACAGTTTCCTGAAGTACTTTTCTGATCAATCTTACGAACTATAAAATCTGAATCTATATAGCAAACTATTTCAAAACATGTGCCTTTGGGATACCAAATACCAATATTTAGAGTTCCTTTAAGATATTTAAAAATCCATTTTATAGCGATGGGACTTTTTAGGGTCAGCTTCAAACCTAACACATAAGCATGTTGCAAATATAATATCTGGTCTACTTGCATTGAGATATAGTAATGAACCAATAATACCTATATAGCTTATGATGTCAACCTTTTACCAGTTTTGTCCTCATCAAGCTCAGTAGCTGATGTCATTGGGGTCTTTGCTGATGTTGAATCTTTTAGATTATACTTCTTGTGAAGTTCTCTAATGTACTTGGATTGATAAATGAATATTACATCTTTTCTTTGACTTACTTATAATCCAAGAAAGTAGTTGAACACTCCCATCATGGTCATTTTATACTTACTTGCATTAGCTTAGAAAATCTCTTTCAAAGGTCATCGTTAGTAGAACCAAATATAATATCGTCTATCCTATCAATTTTATGCATTTTATGAAATAGAGTTTTGTCTATGACACCAATAGTGAAACCATTTTCAAGTAGAAATTTTGAGAAAGTGTCATACCATGTCCTTGTTGCTTGCGTGAGACCATAAAGAGTCATGAATAAAAAGTATACAAAATCCACCAAATTTGGATCGTCAAAGCCTAAAGATTCTTCCACATACTCTTCTTCTTCTTGCTCCCTATTTAGGAATCCACTATTCACATCCATTTGATAAACCTTGAAGTGTGAGTATGTATCGAATGCCATAAAACATCTTGATCGCCTCAAGCCTAGCTACTGGAGCATAGATTTTATCATAATCTACACTCCCTTCTTGAGAGTAACCTTTACCGACCAGTCTGACATTGTTTCTTTCTACAATAACGTCTTCATCCAATTTAGTACTGAATACCTACTTAGTACCAATCACCATTTTGCCTTTAGGACGGGGTAAAAGCTTTCAAAGTTTCTACCTTTTAAATTGATTGAGTTCTTCTTACATAGCAATAACCCAATATGGATTTTCAAGTGCCTCATCCACTTTTTGGGCTCTATTTTTAAAAGAAATCCTGAGAAGTGACATTCATTCTGGGTGGCAATTGTAGTTCTCACTCCCGTGTCTGGATCACCAATGATTAATTCAAAAGGATGGTCTCTATTCAATACCCTTTGTCTGTGCAAAGAAGATTTGGATGGTCCTGCCTTGTTCAGCATTAAGTTGAGTATGAACTACAGATCCTCTTCTTGCTTCCCCTGAGTTGCTAGCACTATGGATTGATGATTCGTCTTCATATAAAGGATTATTCTAGAACGATTCTCAAATTCCAAATATCCGGAATCCTTTTTTCCTTGCAGGATTACAAACTTGGTGTCATCAAACGTTACATTAAGGCTTTCAAACACCTTCTGATCAGCAATTACATAAACTCTATAAGCTTTAGATTCCATAGGATAGCCAAGAAATATGTCTTCTTCTGCTTTAGCATCAAACTTTCCTAGATGCTCATTTTCTTTTTTAACCACAAAGCATTTAGCTCCAAACACATGAAAATATTTCTGTGTTGGTATTTTATCAGGCATAATCTTCTAAAGAGTCTTGTCATGTTCTTTATTAATGAGGGTATGATTCTGAGTGTACCATGTTGTGTTGATTGCTTCAGCCAAAATTAAGTACGAAGTATTGATTCATTTAGCATGGTCATTGCTACTTCAACCAAGGCGCAGTTCTTCCTTCTTACTAGTCCATTTTGCTATGGATTTCTTGGTGCTGAATACTTTCTCGAAATACCTTACTATGTACCTAATTCATAAAGTAATGCATTTTTAAATTTTGTTGCATTTTCTAAACTGATCTTTTTGATAGGTAGTTTCACTTGCATCAAAATATGTTTATATGATCAACAATCATTGGTAGTGCTTCATCCTTTTATTTTAAGAACAACACCCATTTGTACTTTGAGTTGTCATGACTATCAATAAAAAATATTTCTTCCCTGATTGCGATAGTAAATTCACTGGACCAAATAAATCCATGTAAATTAACTGAAGAGGTTCAGTAATGCTTGTCATTTCCTTTATTCTATATGATGCTTTCTTTGACTTCCCTTTTTCACATGCTTCACAGAGTCCTTCTCGAAAAAATTCCATTTGTTGTAAACCTCTTACCAACTCCCTTTTTACCAGCGAGTTCATTATCTTGAAATTCAAGTGTGAGAGCTTCTTATGCCATAACAAACTTTATTATGATGAAGCTTTGCTGTAAAAAAACCTCATTATTGTTAGTGTTTGTGCCCTAGAGACAAAACTATTATATTTTTTTATGACACCTGAATTATTAATTTTTATGTTCTATCAATTATTCTTTCATAATTTATTATATCTTAATTTACTGCGATATAAATATTACATTAATAAATTTCCTGGAAATATGATATGAGAATAGTAACGATATTCTAAAATATTAGTCGACTATTATTATTATGGACAATAATAATGCATTAAGACTAGTGTTTTTGTTGACTGATGATCACATCTCACTGATCATATGTATAGTGATACTAATGTCGAAAACACAGGAAGATGTAAATATACATGGTGCTGGATAGACCCACTGTGAGATTTTACATGTTTGTTGTGTCATAAAAAATTCTCATAGTGATAATGATGTAATGGTCCTTAGACGTGAAATCATTATATTTTTATACGATGATGAATATACTTTGATTATGTTAAAATTTTCCTTTGACCGGATAATGATAAAACTGGACTTCAGGTATATTATAACTTTTATGAGATATATGACTGATCTAGAAAAGAATTAACCTTCCTATTTTAGAGTGATATTATTGTCTCTTGTGTAATCTAGACTATGAAATGAGTGGCGTTATGCTCAAATGTTGATTTTAAATGAGAGTCTACTCATTGATCAAGGAAACCTCGATTAAACCATGAATAGCATGGCACATAATATACATCGAGTTTAATATATAATATGTGGTTAAAAGGATTATATTTGATTTTACATTATTCATAAAAGTTTTAACGATCAATATTACTTAGGTAGAAATGATGTATTACTGGATGCCACTCACTGTTTATAATTTTAATATGAGATATTTAAATTATTTCCAATTAAATAATAACCTCTAGGGTCGCACAATGAAAGCTTGAAGATATATTTAATTTAAATTCGGGTTTGAATTAAATAAGAATTTTAAATTAATTATTAATAATTAATTTTGACTTAATTAATAGAATAAATGAAATTTATATTTATTATTATTAAATTAGAAATTCATTTATTGGATGATTAACTGAGACTTAATCAGACAATAAGTTGGAATTTCAGATTTAATATAACTTTAATATTGGATTAGGGTTAAAACTCATTTTAGTCTATCATATATAATCTCTTTTAGGGCTGAATTAGGTGACTATATTTTTTATAAGATTAAAAATACAAAACCCTAGTAGTAGAAGAAGAAGAACGAGTTCAGATTTTTAGAGCTAGTACACGCCTCCTCCGCTCAAGTTTTAGATGGATACATATAAGGCGTAGATCGCTCAGCGAATACATGGTGATCGTTTTAAGCAAGCACCTCCATTAGACAATCATAATCGTAAAGCTTCACATGGTAAAAATCTTATCCACAAATTAAACATAATAATCTCTTATACCAGTGGGTTTCGGTTTCAGATTTTTACCGTTTTAATGTTTATTTCCGTTGTGTTTTTATACCTCAAAACCCAATAATCTCCCCATCACAGGTAGAACTGCAGTCAACTATGAACATAATAACTTTTCTTACACTCTATAAAGCAAGCTTCTCATCTTTCCTGTTTGAGATCAAACACCTTTCTTTTTTGAAGTAAACATTGTATCCCTTATTAGAGAACTGACTGATTCTCAGAAGATTGTGCTTTAATCCTACCATAAGAGAAATGTTTTCAATCATGACATTCCCAATTTCCAATTTACCATATCCCGCACTAAATCCTTTGTTGTCATATACAAAGGTAACTATAAGACTAGTTTTCTCAACTACACCAATGAGGAGATGGTTACTTAATTAGATAAAGTTTTTTATATGCTGTAATTGTGTGTCAAGTGTTCATAATCTCTACAAGTACATCTAGAATCCTCGGAAATAATAATAAAAATTATTACTGTCATCTCCAAATAATAAAAGACTATGATAGTGTGATGGTTACTTAATTAAATAATTTTTTTTATATACTATAACTTTCATCTCCAAATAATAAAAGACTATGATGGTGTGATGGTTACTTAATTAAATAATGTTTTTTATATACTATAACTTTCTGTCACGTGTTCATAATCTTTCTCTTTTTTCGGTGAGAAGCCTCTGTTATTAATCTCAAGGTCCTATATTATAGCATGTTGCATTTATAGACCTTTTTTGTGCATGTTAGAAATATACAATGATGTGCACAAGTGTGTTCCTGTATATGCTTTGTTATCTGATATTGCAAAATGTTACCGGACATCATACTTTATATTTTATAAAATTCTTATATTTAGCAGACTATTTTAGGGTAAGGGACTTGATTTTAGTAGTTCAGGACGAAGTTATTTTTCTTTTTCGTGTTGTTGGACTTAAACTTGCACGTCTTAACATTGTTGATGTCAAAGCTATCACTAAATGTTTGTAGGCTGGACGTTTTCCTTTTAGGAGGTCCTGCGTATTCTCTAAACTCAAAAAATTATGAAATACATTTGAAGTAATAATAATTATATCCTATTATTTTCCATCCTAAAACTGGCAGGTTATTTCTTGTCTAGTTCGTGTATCCATAAGGAGGTGTGGAAGCAAACATAATGTTCAGTTATCCTCATCATAGTTATATTTCATTAATCTTAATGAATAAATTGAAAGGAACACTTTGCGAGAGCCCAGAGCCCGGAAGATATGGTCATATTCCAGAAATAGAAAGTATGTGTCCTCCAAAGGTATGAGTTGAAACATTGATTTTACATATATTTTTGTGTCAATCAAATTGATTATTAATAATTAATTGACCACACACCTAATTACACCGACCTAATTAATTAATGTGTTTTAATTAATTATGGTAATTGTGTAGCGCACATATTTTTTCCTCCATATATAAATACCTCTAGGGCGTTATGATTAAATACACAAATACACAGTCATTCCTAAACACATACCCTCTAACCCGTGATAATTTCATGCTCGCTTTCAAGCTCGCTGACAGTGCTGACCTTCGACGTCACCACTATCATCCATTTTATCCTGGGAAGCTTTTCGCTCGCACAATACGGTGAGGGCTAATAAGCTTTAAGGAGAAAGTTTCGCACTGGACTCGGATTTCTCTATCCTTCTCCATACGCTTCCTATCTCCATTATTTTTCAGTTATTTGATTATTGCTTTTGCACACACACACCTATACTTATATTTTTTTTACAAAGATTTGTTTTTTACACAGATTGTTGATAACAATCTTAAAGCTTACTTTTTTCTAATCTGTGACTGATAAACTAGTCTTTTGTGTTTTTTGTTTAACAGAGTAATGGAGAACGTAAACAATATGACTGGTAACGATGTGGTTGATCCCAAAGCACAGATTATAACATCTGAAGGGGATCACCAACCGCCACTAAGCCCTAACGCACAGGTACTGGTACCTGATGGGGATCAGCCGCCGGTTGGACATGTGCCTCCGAGACATGTGCCTTAGGGAAGAATTCCTTGGGGATATACTTTTATTGGACAGTTCCAGGTACCTCTTGGACAAATATTGGTGTACAGTGACCTATTACGACTATCACACCTGTTGCGCCTACGCATCCTGTAGCGCCTACCCATCCTGCTGTGCCTGCTGCACACGCGGAGAAACCTGAGAAGTTCAATGGATCGAACTTCAAGCGCTGGCAGCAAAAGATGCTATTTTATCTGACCACAATAAACCTTGATCGATATCTCAAGGAGGATGTACCATTTTTCACTGCTGAAAGTGATATGCAGACTGTGTATGTTGCAGATGCCTGGAAGCACACCGACTATATATGTCAGAACTATGTGCTAAACTGTTTGGCTGATTCATTATATAGCATATATTTCTCGAAAACATCAGCTAAGGTCTTATGGGAATCACTTGACCGTAAGTATAAAACCGAGGACGCTGGGGCAAAGAAGTGGATCATTGATCACTTTCTTTATTACAAGATGTATCTAGAGTTCCGAAAATAGAAACGAACACAACATTATTTCTTTACGCTTTTTCGACTATGAATCATTCTCGATATCGAGGTTATCTTTCCATTTTCAACATCTCATGCAATTATAACTGCCTCAGTAAATTTTCCAATCACTACAATTAATAAATAAATCAATGAAATGTAACTCCAATATTTATTTTTTTATTTCACTTTTAACATGCAAGTCAAACTAACATCTCCCGATTGATGTCATTTTAAAAAATGAACTAAGTTAAAAAGAATATATGAAAACAGTGTGACATACACTCTCTGTACAGCTTTGAAATATTCTAGTCCATACGCACACAATATTAATCAAAAGTGTGAATTTTTTCAACATATTAATGATACATAATTGTATCTTATTGATTAATATATTCTAAAATATGATGTTTAGGATATTACTCCCAAAATTAGAATGAGGACATTCAAATGATTTTAATATTTATGAACATTCTAAGAAGTAGAAGTACACAAAATTATTTGAAAAGAGTATATCAAGTTGTAAGCATTATATTTTATATATTTTGTCAAATATAAATATGAAAAGGACTTAATAAATATATTGAGAATAAAGTCAGTTAAATATAAAGAGTTATATATATATATGTATATATAAAGAGAGTTATTCAAATGAGAACCTAACAAGTGGGATCTAATCTCAGCAACAAAAATTATAATATATTTTAAGTTTTATTTAAACCCACCATTACAACCCATGCACTTTCTCACTCTACCCATGTACCCATCTTCCTCCCCCACCTACCCCACTACCGACCACCGGCCATCACCATCGCCAGAAAACACTATATTTCTTGTCTCTCTCTCTTTCTCCCACCCTCCCCCTCATGAACATCTTCATTTTTCTTTAAACTTCGATTGATTTTCAAACTTTTTCGATCATCCATATATTCAGATATATCATCACAATCAATGTAATCATACGGTTTGCATTGTGTATCATCATTTTCCTCCATCTACTCAATTTCCGATTTACTATTAACACTACATTCTTTTCCGATCTGGTTTGATAATGACAAAATATTATTATTTGAATTAAAAATATGATTATTTAAATTTTACTAATTCCAATTAGTAATAGACGTAGACGGTTTTAAATAGGTAGATTATTGATTTACATATAGTGACTTTTAGAAAGATATTGGTGATTATAGTGATTTTCGGGCTAATTTTAGGTTGTGTTAATGGAGTGATTGTGTTTGTTGGTGGCATTCGTACAGCGATCGGAGTTGGGGGTCATGTAATGATGTCAGAAAGGTTTTGAGGGGGTGGTGGTTGTAATTTATATACGGTGATGATGGTGATTATAATGGTTGTATCGATTTAATCCAGTGAAGATCAAGGGTTGTTACGGCAGTGATTTTTATTTAGCATTGGTGATTTTTAGTTTCCTGGTGGTGATTTTTGGTTTCCAGTGGTAATTTTTAATTTTTCGGTGGTGATTTTTGGTTTGAGGGTGGTGATTTCATTTTTGACGGTGGTGATATTTTGGTGGTCGTCGGAGGTGGTGGCGGTGGTCTCTGGTGGTGTTAATGGTCGAAAATTGTGGTCGTTTGTGGTCGAAAATTCTGGTCGTCTGTGGTTGATTTTGATGTGTGGTTGAATTAGAAACAAGATGGTGAAATATTAAATATTAAATGAAAGGTGAGAGATGAATATGATATATTTAAATGAGTACATATGATTAGATCTCATATCTCACATTAGTGGCGTTCTCATTAGAGTACGACCATATATATATGTGGATTAATTGTGTAATAATGAATTGGGAGCTATATATGATCAGTTCATTATTATATTAACCGAGGATTTAGTGTTAATACTTATAAATTATGGAAATATTTATGGTAGAAAAAAGACAAAAAATTAAAAAAAAATTGCTTATTCACAACCCTTATAAGTCACGGTTGTCCTCAACTTTCTATCCAAATTTTGCTTGTTCATTTATATACATAATATATTATATATATATAGTATAAACTCTACATAAATTTCTCTAACAAAGGAGATATGTGACCCCCCCACCTCAGGATTAACTCAGATTCCCGACCCGGGGACGCCAAACCACTAAACAACTCAATATATGCTTACATAAACTCAAAGTTAATTAATAACATAAAATTCGTACAACAAATTCAAGCCTACAATAAAACTTATGATCCATCGTAAGTATCTAACTAGATACAGACATACGTCTATTATATAAATATTATTTGTCATGATGCTACTCGCCTCTCGACGTCCGTTAAAACCTTAATTCATCAATTTTACATATATCGATGGACATCCTTCTACAAAACTCTTTCCTGAGGTTTGTTCGAAAAAAGCAGAGTTCTTCAAATTATCAAATAATTACGTTTACAAAAGAATCATCAGAGTTTCATCACAATCATCAAAAGTTCATCAAAATAGTTATCACACGATTAAAATGGAGTATTCAATAACTGTAGGTTCATCAATTCATCAAGTTCATGAAGTTGGGATCCCGGCCAGCTAAACAATTGGTTTGGCTTACTTCTGATAAGGAATCATCATCATCAGTTCATCAAGAATCGGTGCAAGAATACTCATTTTTTATCCGTGAATCATCAACCAAATTAAATCAATCATCATTTAAAGTTCAAAACCTTATCAAAGCATCAACAACAAATTAATACAGTATATACTTACCTTTAACCGCTTTTAAACCTTAGATTCTTTTTCAGTCTCAAACCTCGATATTTTTAATTTTTTCCTAAAAATATCAATCATGATTCTCGAATTTATTAACATGTTTTAATATTTTAATTTATTGAATCTCAACTACAAAATTCTACTAACTAAAATCTTGTTAATTAATTCAAACTAACTAACTAATAATACTGAATCCTCAAATAAACTTAATAAATAATAATAATATGATAATGTAATAAATAAAAGACGAGGGCAAGAGAGACATACCAAAATGTTGGAAGCATACTACTTCTCCTAGATTAACTTTTAGGCCAAAAGTTTCTATATAATGTGGAGGGAAGGGCACTTCTCTCCTCTTACTCGATGTGGCATAAGTTTAATTATGATTTTAAAAAGAGATAAAATTGACGGTAATACACAAAGAAGAGGTGCTTAGTTTGGCTTAGGCACCTCATCGTGTTGATGGCAAAAACGTGGAGCATCTTGAGTACAAGTTAGATTCTTAATGTTATTTAGCATCTTTCTAATTATCCTTAATTCTCTCTTTATGGAATTGGTTTGGTATGTAGAAATATAGTGTAAGGTAGGTAAGTAGGCTTGAGTAATATTGAGCCGTGACCTAGACCACAAGCATCTTAGCAACACCTGACTAATATATTATTATTTTTAAATTGTTATTGTATTGTACAGTCATACAATATAACGCTATTAAGTTTTACATCCTAAAGAGATTACTTTCCAAATTTTATATAAGACCACATTTGTTACAAGTTTTAAATTATATTTTTACACACTTTAATCCCACATTGAAATGGGAAGAAAAGTACAAATCTCTCATGCTCTATATAATCATTCTCTATATAATCAAAGTAGAGCCGCTAATTTAGAAAATTATAACTCAGTGTTGTTGCCTTGCATCCACTTGGGGTGAAGGTAGCTAAACATTTAAATACAAACTTCATTGAAATACAAACGTCAAGGCATGGAATATGCATGACAAGATAATTAGTTCAAAGTTTTAATAAAAATAAGTGCGAGGACGTTCCCCAGTGTTTTGGTGGTTAAACATCTAAATAATTTGTGTCCCACATCGAAATGTCTTTGAATGAAGCCTTTAATGCTCTATACAGTTGAAATGGGGACGACTCACTTAATAAAAATTAACACTTGTTTCTTGGGATCCAGCCAAAACTTTTGAAAATGTGGTTTTCTCTCTCGTGACACCTCAAAATATAGACACCTCAAAAATATATAATGTGGGACTCTTGGCCTCCTGATAGTATTTCTCATGTTTTACCTATAAACTAATAACTCATGGTTAAAATAACCTTAATGCTAGGTCCAAAATTCAATCTATGATTTAATTTTTGAAACAAAAATGCACATTTCTATGCTTGAGTGAAATTCGAAGGAAACCTTAAGTTCATCTTGCCCTACATCGATGGGTATATAGATGAGACTCCCCTTAAAGACTATAAACCTTAATCAGAATAACTAACTAATGTGATGGATTTCTTGTGGCATAATTTAGAGCTGAAATATCCTGAAAATTTTAAATTACAATTTTTTTAAACTTTTAAGTCAAAATTCTAAAGTAAGGATTATGAAATCTGAACTCAAACTCTCAAAGAAACTCATAAGGGAAAAGGGGAAGATGGGTTTTGAAACAATAATAAAATATCCATTCCATATAAAGTAAAAATAAAAGTAGTTGAACCATATTTTCTCTCTATATTAGAACTTCAAACCAAACTCTTAGTGAAACAAATAGACATAGAAGTATATTTTGCTTTGAGTCGACCTTATTTGGTCTCACTTCCCTCGAAATTGTCCCACAAGAATGTATAATGTGTTTTTCTACATGGCCACACTCAATTAATATTTATTGAGCTAATTTACATTAGCTCATAAAACAAGTTCAAACTTTTTATCTATCTTTTATATTTCTTTATTTTGGTGTCCTGAGATATTCGACCACCAACATACTATAATACAAATATTTATTATGAAATCTTTTTATTTATTGAATTCGACTACATAGTACTCATATGAAAGAAAATGGATACTTGCTTGCTTTCCTCTTTTAAGCACTTCTTCTTCTTGCACACACATAGATATTAATTGGTTGAGGCTCCATTTCTCTTTTTGTGTGTTGTAAAGGCTTTTCAAGTAACTGTATTGATTAGAGAAAGAATTTAAAAACGGTTCTTTAACATTCATCTTAAGACCCTTCAATTTTCTATAATTTCAATTCCTTTCATAATGTACTCTCTCATGCTTCCCAGGCCATCAAATTTCATCTTTGTAAGTGAATTCATGAGATTGCTCACTTTGCTTTGTGCGAAACTTTTGTACTTTTCAGCAATAGAATTATAGTAGTCCCTTGCATATATAGTTTCCGGAATGCCTCCTTGTAAGGCATTTGTCTTACTTATTTTCATGCATATTAATGCCATCTTGATATGCTTATGCCACCGCTCATACTTATTTTTGGCATCTCTGGTTGTATTTGCATTTAACTTTGTAGGTGGGTCTTCTTTTAAAACATGATCGAAGTCCAAAATTCCAAGGTTCAATTCAATATCTTGTTTCCACTTCTTGAAATTTAATCCATTGAGTAGTTCCATTTTATTAGTACTCATGGGAAAACTCATTCTTGTAGAAAGTCTCATTCTTGGTTTAATCATCAGTGAAACTTTACTTTATGTGTACATGTTTATGTATGAGATTTATCTAGTTTCACTTAATACCATAATATATGAGATTTATCATATATACATTTATATTTAAATAAATCTGTATATGTGTCCTAAAATAAGCTATATAAAATCCACTGTATCCATGTATCAATTACACATATCATTTTAAGAGGTGGTATCATTTGTGATATACTGTTCTTTTAATTAAATGCATCAACAATTTATCCTATACTTTTAGATTTATCAAATAAAATTTTAGTTCACACAAATTAACAACTTTAGAAGTTCAAAAATCATTCTAAATTTTTAATCCTTCACGAAATGCAAATATCAATACATATACAATTCAACTAATTTATTAGTATTGAATTCAAATGTTCAATAAATGCCTATTAATTCATGATATATTATAATCGCATAAATATGGCTGCTTTGGCAGCAATATATATAGTATTAAATATAAAGACAAATATTATAGAAAAGAAGAAAAAAATAGAATTCACTGCAACTATGAATTCGTAATATAATCTTTAACATTCAAGTATTAATCCCAAAAATATTATCTAAAACTTTAAATCTGTTGCTCTGATACCACTGTTAGATTAACAATAAAATTATAGATCAATCTGCTAAAGATATACTAACTTGTTTTAGTAATACTTGAATGCATTTTGAATCTTCTCCTGGATCCACCCTTTATGTTCTCCTTCATTTCTATTATGATGGGACAAATACCTTCTGAGAAGATAAGTTCAATATTTGAACAAGTTATGACCGTTCTCTTCATCAAAAAACAGTTAATAACTATCTATCTCAATTAACATGTCTTCAGGATTATTACAAGTGAATCTAAATTCAAACAGATAAAATTATATATGTAATGCATATTTGATTATATCCAAAGTTATATATAATAACTACAACTTGTATAGGTGTGTGAAACCTAATCCTGTTTTTTGTGTCTATATATATCATTAGTTCATACGGTAATATTACACATAAAGCATCTAAAAACTCAGATGTAGTTTAAATTGATTGCGTTATCTCCCATGGATTCTAATAGGGAAACTGATAGAATATGATACCAATTACTGAGAGGGAATTATTTATTTTTGGATATAAAAGTGAAAATCAGCCAGTCTCAGTGGACAGGGAGCATAACTCACATGGCTATAAGAGTAAGTAATCTTTGTTAAATGTCATGGAAGCCAACGTTCCCCACCTCTCTCGTATGCTTGATAATTCCATTTTATTCCTTACTTTCTTTACGGTCTGGTTCGACTGAGTTCCGTCTAACTACCATTCTGAAACGATGTCATGCATTGAATTAAAATCCATTCCTATTCTACACACTTGTTTTAAGTTAGGATAAGAGATCATCTGATTATCTCTCCTACCACTTCTTGAATCTTGTAATTTAAGGCTATATAACTAATCAGTAGAAAGCAGATATATATACGATTCGATATACTTATTTATGAAACTAGTTTGTGGATTGCACAAATCACAGCTTGAATAATAATTATTATTCCTTATTTTACATACATGCATATATATCTAAATGCTAAAATGACAACTATACGAAGAAGGATCAAGGAGAAGATGCAAGAGATTTAACAATCCTAATGATTGAAACCCAAGAAGACTTCAAGACTTCAAGTAGATTCAATATTCAGTGTATGCTTAAATTGTAGTATAACAACGGTGGTGTTAAGTAGGCACTTTAGCATAGATTTTCAAAAACTTGAAAAGCAAAACAAAAGTCTTCACAATCAGCAGCAATTTTGATGACTAAACCCACAAAACATTACACACACTATTCTAAAAAAAAATGAATCTATTCCAATATTTCTAAATTTCTTTGCTAATTGGCTACTGTTGGGCCTGGTCCACTTATGTGGGCTATGATTTTATTAAGCCCAACTAAATAAATGAAAAAAAACAAAAACACAGTAGAATGTTAGAGAGAGAGAAAAAAAAGGAAATAAAAGGGGGGAGACAAAATGTTTTGTGGAGTAGCGTGAAGTGATTCAAGACAATCCCAGAGGTGGAAGTACAAGCAGCAACAAGGTTGTATCTGTGAATTCTCTCCTACAAATCGGTGAGAATATCCAAACTTGGTTTGCTGTATTATTAGTGAAATCCACATCTCTGTGAAGATTAATGTTTGTATGTACGTCTAGTATTAACTACAGAGAAACTTGTGTAACCCATTATTTATAGTGGAATTGTTTTAGTGTGGGTGGTTTAATGTCACCTCGTGATTTTTTCCCAGGGTTTTCCACGTCAAAAATCTGGTTTGTTTTTTTACTTCTTTGCTGCTGTTATTTTGATCTATATTGCTTCAATTTTCTGTCCGTATATTGATGGGTGCATCATCCTATTTTACACATAAAGAGGAAGTCTAAAGTGTAGTTGCATATAGCTTAGCTTGTTGTTCATTAATTGTGGTCTCCGGTAACCTTAGAGCATTGCTCTTAAAGTCTAGTGTATCCAAAAAAGAGTTTATTACACTCTTTTACTCCCAACAGCTACTAAGAAAGAAACCCTTTTATGAAAAAAAGCTATAAATACTAATAGTCCAAACAAAATAACTCTCTAAAATTAAACAAACACCAACATTGAATACCCAAGTGCTCAAGTATTTGTCCAATCTTTCTGTGCTTACCAAAATCACAAAAAAATATGAGATGAATTGTGTTTTTACAAAATATATTAACTTCAATCACAACGTCACAACTAAGGACTCATTGTTTGCTAAATAATTACATTGCCAAAATACCAACTCATTGACCTACAACTAAGCTAGATACAACTCCTGAATATTAAATTTTTTCGTGCAACTAAATATTTACCAAAATAAATAGAATATCTAGGGCAGAAATCGCTTAGCTATTCCTACCTAACCACGAGCATCATATTACTCTTACTTCACAAATTCAACCTTGACGGTAATAATCTCAACTTCAACTGCTACTACTTCCCAGCTATTTATGTATGTTTAAATAATTACAACACTTAACATCCCAACATATCGCCCCTCAGCATAGCACGGACAAACAAATACTAGCTCTTAAATAATACAAAACACAGTACACCCCTGACACAAACAACTGATGACTACAGAAAACAGTTGAATGATCTGACTTAAATTGGATTTCTGGTTCTATTTTCAACAAAAATGGTACAAACAATAGAAAGACTTGTAGTAGTTGCAAGATTGTTGCGCTAAAGATTTGCTGATATATGATGATCATAAGTTTAACTACAAGGGACGAGGAGTACATGTCATTGCAGTTTGCAGGCCTTTAAACATTATGAACATGCAACTTCCAGAACACATCAGTGGTGTTGTCATCCTTGCTTCATTATATTGAGGAATTTGGATGGTGATAACGACCAGCTAATAGAATACAGAAAAATCACTGCTGCAGAAATGCACTGAAGAGGACTCACTCCTGCTGTTCTGTGCCTCTGCAAATGTGAATATAAAGTATCCACTATTGAGGTATCTCTCCTTCCTCTAGCTCCTCCTCTACTGGCAAAACTTTGCTTGAACCGAGAAGATCATTTGTTTCCACTAGTCCCAGTTCCTCCATGAACATTCCATCAAGATTAGAAAAATCATCAAAACTTTATTCTGATATCAGATCCGAAATTGAACCTAATAACCCTTGCACAAGTTCAGGGTCTAGCTTTTCAATTATTTCTGCCACAGTAGAATTGACAGTGAAATCCAACTGCTCATCTAAAGCTTTGTCAAAGAATATATCATTCTTTGTCCCTTCTTGTTCACTTGCTGTTGCACATGAAGAGCTGTCTAGCGTGTCTGCTGGTTTTTCTTCCTTAATTACCTCCTCCCTCAAGAGAACTCCTTTTGGACTCCGTTCTCCATTCTTTATGAACTCCTTATGGTCGAGCTTATGACGAATTTCAACTTTTGTAACTTCAAAATCATAATGGTGCGAAGGTAGGAATATATAAATTACAGGGTACTCAATAATACTTAAATTGGCCAACTGCTCACATATTGGTGCCTCTATATCTAGCTGGACGAAAGGTGACTTAGAATGCTGCATTTAAAGAACAATACAAAACAGGTACAATAAAACAAGTTCAAACTTTTTATCTATCTTTTATATTTTTTTCTTTGGGAGTTGTGAGATATTCGACCACCAACATACTATAATACAAATACTTATTATGAAATCTTTTTATTTATTGAATTCGACTACATAGTACTCATATAATAGCACTTAACTACTTTATATTATTTTACTCAACTAAAATCTTTATTCCTTTCATTCCATCTAATATATTTTAAGTCGGGGTGTTACAAGATAGATGCTTTTAATATTAAAATTCAATAAGATTAAATATCATATTTTTTACTAAAAGTATATGCTTACAATTTTCTAAACATAAGTTTTTGTTGATATTTTATATTTGTATTATTACATATATGAATGATGGAAATGTGTCTTGTAGTTTATATTTTAACAAACTATAAAATTTCAAAATTATGATAAAGCTAAATTTTCACTAAACTTTTTTATAATTTGATACTACAGGACGAAAAATATCCAATTTAATTTATTCTGAATAAAAAATCATTTAAATCAAGAGAAGAGGACTTTGGCGGAGGGAGCAATGAGAAGAATAAAAAATCAGATTAAACGCGGGAAGCACAATTTGGAAAATTTGAAAACAGAAGAAACAAATACCCTGCAAGATACCAAAAAGTAACGGTTGGTAATAGCTGTACACCACGCCCAGTTCACTCTGTAGGCGTATATAACCAATGCTAACCAACTGCTAGGGTTTTACGGGCGCCTCTCTCCCTTTCCTCAAAAACTCTCTTATCTTTTGCAGGCTAAATTGACTCTAGTAAAATTCTCATTTCTTTAAGCTTCCAATCGTCGCCAAAGGACTGTAGAGGTGTTGAAACTGACGAGGTATGCTATCTTCTCTTTGATCACAGTCTTTACATTCTGATGAATTTGAATATGTGATATATATATTCTGTTGTAGTAAACTGAATTTGAATGGATGCTTTAGAATTCATAAAGAAATCAACAGATGCTCAAGTTTTCTTTAACCTCTAATCAGTTTGAAGGTGTTTTCATCTAAGGCAAACCACCAAATGATTTCTTGCTTGTGGTTTGAGGTTATTAATTGGTACTATTCATTGGAAAAAATTCAATTGAATTAATTAGTTGAATCCTAAGATTATAAGTTTTTTCTGGGATGTATTGGATACATGATTTGTCTCTATAATTGGCTAACTACAATTTGTGCGAGTCTTAAATTGTTGTTAAGAAAATTAACAAAAACCAACTCAACACGTTGGCCTTCATTTTGAAAAACAATTTGAGACATATTTGGGCTCTAGCATTTTAGTATACGTTGAAAGAAAAGATCTCACTCAAACTCACGCAAAATATTTAGGATAAGAGATATTTTATATAAACTATAATACTTGAAAATGACTTCATTACAAATGATTAGGTACAAGCCTTTATATAGGACTCCATCAAAAAATCTTGACACTTGCTTAATTGCTAGAGTTCAAAAGACTCTTACTTAAATACTACACATCAAGCCTTAGATATTGATGAATGGATGCCTTAATTAGTTATCGAAAGAACCTTAGTTGTCGAATGAACCTGATCGGCTAACCCCATACATCGATTAAATGACAAGTTTGTGGAGAGGTCATCCCTAATATTAACGTGCAAATGCTACAAAGAAAGTCCGTTTACGATATATGTTGGGAAAAAAGAAAAGATAAATTTGTGGAGGGGGCATAGTAATCCAAAACAAGGTTTTTGAAAAATATTTATTATATAAACTTATATATTTAGTATTGATATCAATTGAAGATATGTAAAAGAAATAGGATTCCAACTAATTATAGTATTTATAACACCCACATCACATATCGAAGAGATTGGATTAGTGTCATCGGTATCAAATCGAATATTGTATTTTTTCTGTATATGCGTACATGTTACTTATCATATGCAACCCATCAAAAATTATACATCTAAAACCTTAAAACATACCGAAAATAATGAAAGTTGTACATAACGAAAGGATGTTTCCCAAAGTCTATGACTTACAGTGAGTTTATAAGAAATTTTACAAGATAGATGATTTGTATGTGAGGAAAGCCTATGAATTTAAATAATAAAGATGATGAAGAAAGATAGATTATGATCTCGAGAGAGATCTGTGCGACCCCGAAGGATTAGGAGAGAAAGAAGAGAATATAACGCATATATAGAGTTACGAAACCTTAATTATAATTCTACTAGTTATCCTTATTCAAATATAATCTATAATTAGGCTCATTGTTCAACCATAATTTCAATTCTTAATCTTTATCAAATTTTATTCTTTTTTTCAAATTTTTTCATATAATTAACAATTTAAAAATTACGGAATATTATAAATTTAATTGTTATGTCATAATTTGAATATTGTGATATAATAGTTTTTATGTTGGGAATATGATATACTTGTTTTATTTCTCTTGCGTGACAAATTTTAGGAATCTAATTTTCCAATTTTAGTGCATTACATACCAATCAATTATTATTATACCATGTCTCTAATTCTAAAACCTAACAACACCATCAAAAACTTAATTTAACCACCATTCATCAATCACTCACGGAAATTAATAAGAAAATTAGAAGTGAAAGAGAGAAGACTCGAAATAAACAAGAGAAACTAACTTGTTCGTTGTTATAAATAATTGTCCAATTTTACTAGTTAAACACACTCAGACAATCTTTGACAAGATTCAAAATATTTACATCAAGTGAGAACTTTAAACCAACATGTGTACGATCAAACCACGCACTTTTCGAGACACCACTATTTATGCCCCTCGATGGTGGCATGTTTCTTTCAATAAAAGATATTTAAGAAACCTTTACATATTACTATTCTTTTAATGTAGTTTAGTACCCCAAACCTTTTCCAAAATATTGAAATTACTTTAAGTTATACATTACAATTTAGTCCCAAAAGTTTTACAAGTTTTATGTAAACTCCTGAACTTTACAAACTTATTGTTAAGCCTTTAACTCTATATTGAATTAGAAATGAAATATCACATTCAATGGTAAGATATAAAATTTTACCCTTATTTATTACTAAAAATATATAATTTTATAGTGTAGTTGTGCACAGCCATTATCTTTCATATTTAGTATAGTGTAGATGTGCATGGTCATTATCTTTCATATTTGCACTCTGAGTATTCTCTTTATCCTATTCCCACCATTTTACTTTTAGATCAATATTTTTTGTCATATGGCAAGAATTTGCTTCATATGGAGGTCCTTAACTATTCTCATATTTAATTTGGTTACACTGTTAGATTATTACTTTTTCACATATGGTAATAATATCCTAGACACCTACTGACATGAAGAATTATTTCTTTGCAAGAAGAGAGAGATATGCCGATCTTTGGCTTTGGCTTTGTACTGATATTTAATAAATTTCACCTCCTGCGATACACCACTTCCATCAATATTTACATAATTTCACTTAAATTATATATAATTTGAATAAAATTCTAATATATATTATTGGATACTAAAATTTATAAACATGTAATTTGAATTTGAATGTGTATACTTCCCAATTAAGATCAAATAGCATGAAATAGTATATGATTGAGAGGAATTGAACCATTATATTAACCTCTTTTGTAACTTTATAATAATAATAAAAAAATGCTAATAGTTCTCCGGGTTACGTCACCTCGCATACCTCCGGTTCTTTGATGTTTTTTTGAATAAGTAGTAATGTTTGACAATTTAAGCTCGTCTGATTATGTCACCTGGAATACCTTTGGTTCTTTGATGTTTTTAACTGTTGTGATAATTATAGTATTACTTTGCTGATTATATATAAACTTATTAGCTATACTTGTTTTTGTTTTTTTCTTTCTAAGCAAAAGGCCAATGAGGTATATACTTCTTACTATGGACATAGGTTGAAAACAACATTTAAGGTTTTAGACGAGATGGTTACTTATTCAAATAAAATTGGTTATATGCTGCAATTGTGTGTCAAGTGTTCATAATCTGTACAAGTACATCTAGAATCCTCGAAAATAAAAAAAAATATGCGCAGTTAAGTATGATTGGTGAGACTTGATAAAAAAAACTATGATGGTGAGATGGTTACTCAATTAGATAATGTTTTCTACAGGTTACAACTTTCTGTCACGTGTTCATAATCTTTCTCTTTTTTTCGGTGAGAAGCCTGTTTTATATTATAGCATGTTGCATTTATAGACTTTTTTTGTGCAAATTAGAAATATGCAATGATGTGCACAAGTGTGTTCTTGTATATGCTTTGTTATCTATATAGCAAAATGTTGTCAAACGTTATACTTTATAGTTTATAAAATTCTTATATTCCGCCGACTATTTTAGGGTAAAGGGCTTGATGTTTAGAAGTTGAGGACGAAGTTGTTTTTCTTGTTCGTGTTGTCGGACTTAAACTTGCACGTCTTAATATTGTCGATTTCAAAGCTATCACTAAATGTTTGTAGGCTGGACGTTTTCCTTTGAAGAGGTCCTCCGTATTCTCTAGACTGAAAAATTATGAAAGACATTTGAAGAAATAATAATTAAATCCTATTATTTTCCATCCTAAAACTGGCAGGTTATTTCTTTTCTAGTTCGTGTATCCATAAGGCGGTGTGGAAGCAAACATAAATGTTCAGTTATCCTCATCATAGTTATATTTCATCGATCTCAATGAACAAATTGAAAGGAACACTTTACGAGAGCCCAGAGCCCGGAAGACATGGTCATATTCCACAAATAGAATGGATGTGTCCTCCAAAGGTATGAGTTGAAACATTGATATTACATACATTTTGATATCTTTTTAGTTTAAGATGCTATGCACTTTTCTTTTATAAGTTGATGTTGACTATTATACACGGATTTTAATAACAGTTAACTTTGGATATTAACTGGGGTGTGGCTGCTGGGCAAGAGAGCATAGAGGCTACCCGGAGACGTGTACCAACTGATCCTAGGTAAAGTTTATCTTGTTCCACTACAAGAAATTTCATTATTACCAACGCCAGATTCGGTTGGCAAATCAAGCAAATCCGTAGGTAAAAGACATTCCTAACGAAACGCCCACTGAACTAGACCGTTGGAGGAAACGTCGTTGGGAAGCACCTTACTAACCGATTGAGTGTTCGTTACTAAATTAGTAACGGATTAATAACAAACTAATAACACACCACCTCTTCAGAAACTAACAAAATAAACACCATAAACTAACAGAATATTTCGGTTGCTAAATATAGCCACAGAATTCTAATGGAAATCTGTTATTAAAAAATAGTAACAAAATAATATCGGAATGTCAGTTGTTAAATTTAGTAACAAAATAAATACCAATATATTGGTTGCTAAATCTAGTAACAAAATTCTAATGAAAATTTGTTGTTAAATTCAGTAACAAAATGCTATCGAAACATCTGTTGTTAAATTTAGTAACAAAATAAACACCAATATTTTGGTTGCTAAATCTAGCAACAAAATTCTAATGAAAATCTGTTATTAAATCCAGTAACAAACTAGTATCAAATAAAAATCTGTTGTTAAATTTAGTAACAAAATAACCAACAAGGAATTAATAGGCTATCCGTCGTTAAATTTGGTTAAAAAGAACCAAATAAAATGTATGTTAGTAAATTTAAAACACACAACAGTTTCCCAACAAAATAAATATCAAAAGAAACACTTGGCTAATATCCAAATTCCAAATTGGGAGTAAGAGTTAAGTTATCTCAACCCCTTGGAATAGTACACCAACATATCCAAAAGCAAGCCTTTAATTCTGCTGAGGTACTAGTTATACTATCACAGTTCACAACCAAGTGTTCACCCTTGCAACACTATTATAGTGTCATACAACAAAATACAGTCAAGTGCACAAAATATAGTCAATTGCACCATGAAAAGTCTAAACTAGTTAACATGCGAAACTAGTTAACATACTAAACTAGTTACTCATCATCATTCTCGCTTTCCAGATCAGCGTTAGGAGTGGTAGGGGACTGAACAGCTTGAGCAGAAGTAGCCTCGAGAATTTTGGCAATTTGGTTCTCCATTTTTTTCATTTTATCCTTCATCAATTTTAATTCCTCTTGCAACTTCTGATTTTCTGCATTGGGAAAGGATGAACTGCAAGTAGGAGTAATCTTTGAGCCATAAAAGATACTTTGCGATGAACCAACTCCATAGACCCTCTTTTTCTTGTCAACACCTCCTGCTGCCTCAAGAAAAATAGCATTCTTATCAACAGGCTCTCCAGCTTTCTCATGGAGCTCACAAAGTCTCAGGAATGTTTCCTGCACCCATCCACAGTATTACCGGCTATTGAACATAAAATTGATAAAATTAATTGTAACCAAAGAAACAACATTTCCTTCCTACATAAGCACATTTCCCCAGTAGAGTAATCTTCATAACAACCCAAGGTCATGTATAAAACCGCAATTTTAAGAAATCACAATGTGCATAACAATTCATACCAACATAAAAATTAAATTGTCTTTCATATGTCGGGTATTTCATTTTTCCAGTTTAAGACCAAATTAGACCAAATCTAAATATGTCTAAAAATATCAGCGGTTAAATTTAAAGATTCGACCAAAACTATGTTAAACATATAAATCACAACATAAAGAATCTGGTTGCACGTACAGTAATATCAAATAGATGATGATTTAATAATTATTGGTCACATTGAATACAAATAATTGGTAGATTAATATGCATACCCTTCACGCAACAACAAATGGTCAAAAAGCGGAAGAACCACATAAGATAATACTGACATAAAAAAATAATTAGGCAGAGGAAAGGAGGAAAGAATTCTGCAACTCCTAATTTATCTTGTACTTGTAATTTATCTTGTACTTGTAATTTTTTACCATTTTTGCATAAAAGCAAGCTAAAAATAAGCACATACGAAAATTAAAATAACTTACATATGTTTGTTGGCTTTTTTTATCAACCCAAATCCTTTCGACACCAGAGTCAAGGTCATCCTCATCATCGTCGTCATCCTCGCCATTCTCGCCATATTGCAAATTCTTCTTTTTCTTCACACGTTTAGTGTGCGTCAATAAAAACACCTGATCTGCAGTTGGCTCGCGATTGTACTTCATTTTCTATAAAAATGAGCAGCACACCTTAGAGCATGGGATTATAATTTAAAAAAACATATAATGTATCAATAAAAAATTACCCAATGAGCTGCAACCGTCCTATGGGAGGCAGAACCGCTCGTGTGTGTTGAATGGTGGCCATCAGCCCCGCCGCAACGATTATTTTCTGAATCATCGACTTCCTTTGAAAATCTAGAGATTGCCAAAATGTTACCCATTTCTCATAAACATTCTGGCCAAGTCCTGAATGTCGTTCTTCACCCTTTTCCCAGCGAGCTCGAGCAACACTACACACTTCTGAATACTTCTTCCGTGCAGTTATTAACCAGCCCCGATATACCACTGCATCCAATTGCTTCCACACAAAATATTTCTACAACAATAAACGACTCCTTGTTACAAAGCAATTCATAAATTCAAGTACAAGAAGGAATGAAATTACAAGATGTGTATTTACCTTAAATTCCTCAAAATAAAAATCTCGAGTTTCTTTTGAAATTGACTTCCAGTTATATCCTTCAGGCTCAAGTCTCTCGTATATGATTTTCCTAATCCTAGAAAAGCACTGATTTGACGGTTCCAACCTTAAGAAAACAAAATTTATGCAAGGCATATGAATAACACTCCTAAATTTACAAAACAGAAACAATTTTGCGATAAAACAATTAAATAAAAACTTACACATCCTCAATAACTTCTACTTGAATCCGTCCGTCAATATGTGTAGAGCCAATGGACCAACAACCAAAATTATTAGCAGCTGTAGAAGATAAATTTAGTGTGTTGGTGTCAGTTGATGTGATTGAGCAGAGAGCTGCTGGGATTGTTGTGACTGATCTGGGGTGTTTGGCATTGAATGAGATGTGTGCTGGGATGCCTGCTGTCTTGATTGAACAGGTGATTGTTCTTGTGATTGAGTTGGTCTGCTTCCAGTGGGACTCCCAAAGTCAAGCACTTCCTTGTTTTTCTAAAATTAATTGACATATGAACTTTAGTTCCGTGATTTTGATTATGCACCAATCCAATTATAATATTGTATGTAACTACAATGCATAATGGAATTAAAAAAAATATGTATGTGTGTTACTTGTTATCAAACACAGTATACAAACAAAGTATATTTTTTTATGTGTATTACTTGTAATCCAAATTATAAAATTGTATATAACTATAATACACATTGTCTGTCTGAAAAATACCTAGCTTACAATAGAGGGAAAAAACAAATCTTGTTAATATTTTTCTAATCAGAATAATTCATCACTTACTTGTTTGTTGTAACGATGTTCTGATCGAGCTGGAATCCTCTTTCCTAATGGAGTTGAATTGCATTTTCCTGATTTTTCTGTTACGCGTTCTGCAGATTGGGCTGGTTTTCTTTGTACTGATTGAGTTGAATTTTGTTGTCCAGGTTTTTTTGTACACGCTGTGCAGATTGGGCTGGTATGCTTGATTTTTGCGATATGCGCTCTGCAGATTGGGCTGACATGCTTCTGGCAAGCCCCTCCTTTATTTCCTGAAATTAATTGCATTTTGATTAATATATATGATGGGTTCAAATACCCTGTTCACTTGTATCCACTAATGAAACAATTAGTATGAATTGGGAACTTTCCAAATTTCTACAGATAAATGGGATTAATAAATAGTTGATATTGTTGAAATATGACATCAACTAAATAGTAATATTTCAAGTTTCTTGATTAAGAAATTAAATAATTCTGACTATAAAGATGATTCTAATGTATATTGGCTACCCTGTGTCTGCAATATATTAAATATGTTGTTATATAAAGATGATGCGTTAGGAATGCAGTGCTGTTGAAGGGCGCCTGGTGTACTCTCATGATAGATAAGTTTATAGCATATGATATTGCAAGCAGACTATGTAAGTGCAAAAAGAAATGCTATGTAAGTCCAAATATGTAATAGTGCAATACGATGAAACTAAGCACAAAAGCACTGCAGATTGGACTTCGAACTTACTCTGTTGGTGAAATGATCATCTGATCGAGCTGTCACGCGCTGTGGCAGATTGGACTTGTATGCCTGGTCTTGATTGAGTTGAATTTTTCAGTCCAGAATTTTCTGGTATACGTTTTCCAGATAGCGTTGGTATGCTTCCAGCAGGGCTCCTAAACCTCCTCATTCTTGCCTGTAATAATATAAATTAGAAAATGCCTAATTGCACTAAGCATAAATTGTAAGTGAAGCTTGTACACATTATGAATACGGACTTACATGGTCACTATAGCCAGCTTTCTCGATAGTTATCTTAGGGACCTGGATGTTAAGAGCAAAACCATCCTCCTTGTTAAAATTTGCTCTCCCACTTCCCTTCTTTTTTTTCGCAATCTGAAATATAGTAATAATATCACATTATATATCAAATAATGCAGTGTACTTAGTAATATTTGTTTATACATATAAACAACCTGAAATTAAATTTGAATTCAAGTTTCACCTTAGCAAAACCATCATCGCCATCAGATGCATTCTCATCAGTTGCATTCTCATCAGATGCATTCCCATCAGTTGCACCCCACGCTGCGTTCTTTGGACTCGCGAACGGAGCAAAACCAGCAGGTTTAACACCAATACCCTTATTATTAGGACTTTCATCTTCATCATGGGCTGATAAGAAAATCCTTGTTAATAAAATCAGATATACAACTGAAACAATCGAACCGTTCTTATTTTACTTACAAACTAAAGGCAAAAAAAAGGAGAGCAAATGATTATACAAAAACTCCAAGGACAAGCCTCTTAAATCTCACAACCCATATTAAATGACTAACGGAGGAAGTGTAATCAAACAAGTGTTGCTTAGTTGCGACTCTAAACACATATATAGAGCTCATTTAGAGTTCCCAAGGGGGTTCGAGGGTTTTGAAATTGAAAGGGGGTTAATTGAGATGAACTATAACACTTATATACACATGCATATAGAAAATGAAGAAGAACATACAGATAAAAGATTTGCCAATTTCTTCATCTTCATCACCTCTCGATTTAGAGTTCTATTCGCCCGCCTCCTTCCAGAGAGAGAAAAACCCTAATTTGTTATGTGTCTCCGACCCAGATTCTCACATGTCCCTGCTTTCTATTTTTTATAAAATATAATTAAATATTATACTCGATAATATGTGCACTACTATTTTGATTTATAAATATATATATATATATAATATATATATATATAGTATTTCATTATAACTCATAAATATTACATCAAATATTCAGAAAAAATTTTACATACCTGATAGGCGAAAAAATTTATTCGGATGAATTACTGTTATTATCTCACAGTATTACTACTATTTTCGGTATTTTCAGTTGTTGAGGATCCGTCTTCTTCGGTTTCATATTCCATTTCTTCTTCCGGAGTTTCATCACCATCATCTAAATCTATTCCAATCCCACTTTCATCATTTAGATGTATTGGAATATCATCCGTACTAATATCATTTAGATGTGTAGAATTTCGTCTTGGAACGGTTCTTGATGCGATGTCGAGTTTTGAGGAAGTTCAACAAGTGACCGAGCCTTTAATTTGCATACAACTAGCCAATCAATCTTGTCTCGTTTAAGACTTGGATAATTACAAAAGTAGACTTGCCATGGCCTGTATTGCTAGTACAAAATGGTTCATACACACGCAATCTCTTTTTTTATTGACCTCAACTATGTTATAACGTGGATGAACTCTTGTTCCAACATTGGGTGTAGGATCGAACCATTGACACTTAAACAAAACTGTTTTCTTGACCGGTGAACGTGGATACTCGACAATCAAATCTCTTCAACCATTCCAAAGTAATCATTAAAAGCCTCGCTATAATTCGATCCCTTGATACATACGCCACTGTTGAACGTTGACCTATCAGCCCCATATTCTCGTGTATGAAATTATACCCATTCACATAGTAAATTGGTACCGACTTAACCGAACGAAGAGGTCCCAATGAAATATCGCGAACATATTCATTTGGTACCAGTGATGAATTTTGAGCCTGAAAAAATATAATGGCGACTATTAGAATGCGGAAAAAATAGTTCACAGTTATATAATATTAAATTAAATGTATCAATTTAACTTACATAAGCTTTAAACCACATCGCAAAATCACTTTCCAAGCACCGATCAATTTCAACACTAGTTTAT
>NW_027418965.1:0-118900 GCF_009905375.1 Apium graveolens
ATAAGCCCGTAATAAAAACAAAACAAGTCTTTTATTAATATCAATGAAATCAAAATAGATTACATAAAAGTTATTCCTAAATCCTCATACGTGATTGGACTTAGTATATCTCTTTCACTTTCTACCATGTTGGAAGGCTATGACCGACACAAGCCCGTTGTGTCATTGGCCAATTACTACTTGATATTATTTAATTTTAGAGGGATTATATTATGTTACAATCATAATCATATTATAAAGATATTCTTCTTTTAAATTAAATATTTCAAATCAATAATCGATAATCAGATAATACCCAGATCGGGGGAGCATTGTTAAAAGGCGTCACTTAACCCCTCTCTTACAGATAGAAATCTGCTTTTGACAGAATCATCCTTTCTCTCAATATTGAAAATTCATATTTAATTACGTGTTTCATAAACACAAGAATCTCTTGATTGTATTCATAATATTATTGTTAAGGCAAGAAACGATTCCTATTCTAGATTTTCTAGAGCACGCCTTATATTGATTTAAGTTCACCTAAATCTATCATCGCAAGATAAACATAGGCATATATCTCATATATAAAATTAAATAAACAAGTAAATGTAAAGTGCAATAAAGTAAATGTGTTTGGTTATGGCCCCATCCTATGTGATCTTTATCAAGCTCATGATAAAGATCAAGGTCAATCTAATATGGTGATGAAATAAATACAACTACTTATTACATCTTCTTCTTTATTTAGACTTCTTGTATGCCTCGTCTTCTTCTTTGTATCACCTCCATTGGATAGCCTTCTTGAGTCTTCAATTACATTACATAGATTGAAAGTAAAACTAATAATGAACTTACAAGAATAACTGGAGTTACATTCGAGATTATGATACAAAGATGACGACATGCAAGTCAGTATTTAAAACCAAACCTAAAACCATTACACTAAGGTCGAAAGGCCATAACCATCCACCATGCTCATACAACACATAAAAGCATGTTAAAACACATAATCTGATCTTAACATATCATATTATCCATGATCTAATCATAAAAAAAATATGACAGAAATCAGAAAATCAGAATCAAATCAGAAAAAAAAAGAATCACTGTTTACCGGGCAGTAAACTGACGACAACGCCTTACAGATGACATCGTTGATAGCTATTGCTATCAGTTTTGTTTAGACGCTCGTGTACCTATGGAATAGGGTATTCGTTTGCGTAAATCAGACACTAGACCCAGATTTCAGCAAATCTGCAGCAGCCAATTCAGAATCTGTATCTAATATGATTCTCATAATTAGAACAAACATAAATCATGTATATATCAGTATATATACAGATTACATAATCATCTTATGATTATACAACTCACATGAATATCATATATTCAAAACCATACATATATAAGCATATTATATCAACATCAAATCATGGCGAATCACGTACATGCTCATAAATCGAAAACAGTTAAACACATAAACGAATTAAAAACTTTTCGCAAGTAGCTCTCTGATGCCATTAAAGGGTTTTTAGCACATAAATGCAACGAAAACGTAAATTTAAATCTTAAAAAAAAACCGAAACCCTCCGCAGGATCCAGCGAAAAATAATATTTAATTCGTAGTTCAGTATGTTTACCTTAGAAGCTTTACGTTAATGGAAAGATGGAGGTCTTTTAATAGTGATCCAAGAACGATGAACGGAAATCCCTAGCAGCTACTCCTCAAGTGTGAAGCAGTCCACCGGTATCCACCAAGAGTAAATGTGGAGGAGGAAGAGGGTTGAGAGAATAGTTGCCTCCCTCTTGTTCTACTTTAAAATTATGGATAATTATTTGGGTTGAGGCAAATAGGGTTTATAATAGTATATTTATAGCAATATTTTCAGCTGAAATTTTTTCATAAAATATTATTATTATTAACCCTTTAATTGATTATTCTTATTAACCAATTAACTAATAATTAAAACACCTTTTAATCATTAATCCCTTTTCTAAACACTTTAGAAAAATAATTCTCTCACTTGATTTAATTTCCAAAATTAAATTCTTAATTAATACTATTAAGAATTAAATAATCTCATTTAATCAATTATTAAATCTGCTAATTAATTATTTATTTCATAAATAAATAATTACCAGCCATTATTAATTAATTCCTCCACCATTAAATCATTCTCTTTTATGGTGTGACCCTGTAGGTTCAATATTAAGTCGATAGTAGAAATAAATAATAATAAAACTATTTTATCATTATTTATATAAATTCTCTAATTCATTAAATATGATTAATTAATAAATTAATCATATTTATTCTACATCGTGAGGGATACTTCTCAGCATATCGCAACTATCCGGATAATACGAATTTACTGCTTAGAATACCAAGAACCTATTCAGTGAGTAGTTACCGTACAATCATTCCTTTCTACCCTGCAATGTCACGATTAAATACAAGTCATGGAACTTGTGTCACGCCTATCTTATTTAATCATTTGCTTTCCCATTCACTATGCTTAGTTCTATTTAATGTAAATTAGAAACTCCCTTCTAATTTCATTCACTCTGGGCATAGATACCTGAACTAGCATAAGTGGATCAACATTGAACATTCTCTTCCTTCACTGGAAGGGGTAGATCATTTATTCATCATACACTATCTTCGTGTACAAATTTCTATACCCAGTAGAGCCCTTATAATTGTCCCTGGAGACTAAGAACTAAACCAAAGCATAGTTCAGTGTACATAAGATGACTATGATGACCTCAAGTCTAAGGATACTTGTACAACTATCACTATGTGAACAACTGCTGACACGTGAGTGAACTCCATCAGTTGTTCAGCTGTGCGAGTCATGTTCAGTGAACTTATTCTATAATAAGCACCTACATACTAGCTATAGTGTCAGCACACAAATGTCTATGAGAACAGACAACCTTCGTAATGAAGCAAGCATAGTATGTACCGATCTTTGCGGATTATTATTTACCAGTTAGTAATCCTACGACCATGAACTATTTAAGTTTAGAGTTGTCTTCTTTTAGGTCTCATTATTATGATCTCATCATAATCCATAAAAAGCTTTACTCTAAACTATGGTATATCTTATTTACACACTTAAATAGATAAAACCCGCAATAAAACCAAAACAAGTCTTTTATTAATATCAATGAAATCAAAATAGATTACATAAAAGTTATTCCTAAATCATCATACATGATTGGACTTAGGACATATCTCTTTCACCTTTTAACTTAAATCATTGTTAACAAGTTCTTTACCTTCCTTTATCCTTTAAACCTCATCATATTCTCATTTGGCGTCTTCAAAACTATCTTCTATCATGATGGTCTATCTGGGAATCACACTTAAATAGCTAGTCCATTTCTTAAAATAATGTCAAATCTTCACAAACTTATTGCCATAAATCTCACTTCCACCATTGGTACTTACTTATTTAACAAATACACGTTCTTGACTTGCTAGTCCTTTAATCACAATCTTATCAATTCAACAGGGTAATTCATCTTATCAACAAAACCTTGGGAGCTAAACAATCAAGTTGCTCCCACATCTTTCAATACTTTAATGCATAAGGTATCCACGATAATCATTCACATCACCACATCCGTATTCTAAATAACATATTTCACCGAAAAATCACAATTTCTCGTTCTCGGAGACGTATTCCTCATTGGAGTAGATTCCCTTGACTCTTAGTGCATCCCTGACTAGGGCTAGTGATTTGCAATCCTCGCCATATGCCCTTGTTTCCTTTTTTATGCATGAAAGGTAGATGGAACTTTGTCCGCTTGGTTCATAATACGTTGATTTATTTGAAAAACTTTTTCAAAGAATGACGGTATAACGTAATAACTAGAAGGATTCATAATTCAATAAACTTGAAGTTGAAAAGAAAGAAGAAATGATGAGTTGGATATGAATGAGACAACCACATTGGTACTTAAGATGGTCAGTATTTCATACCATATGGCAAACAACACATGATTAGGTGGCCTCCCACCCGACTCTTCGTCATTCCAACAAAGTGTCTCACCATAACACTGTTTATCCCAAACAGAAACCAAAACTTGAGGAAAACTATTAAATTTGAAAGGAATGCAATATCCTCCTTTTCGATATTATAGCAAAGAGTTTATTTAAGAAAAGAAGTTTATACTTATTTAGGAATCAAAAAGAGGATAAACGCTGTAATATTGAAGACAAGAATGATACCATTGGTCACCATCCATATTTCACTTGTATTCATTTTTCGAGCTTGTTCGATCATATCTCCATTGTGTCATATAATAACTTTAGAAAGTACGTTGAAATGCCTTCGCAAATTAAGCATTATGGTAGATTTTTACTTGTCATGTCTTGCGTCTTTAACATCGCACCTACACGTATAATACTTTAAAAATTCAATCATAATAGCATCCCTACCAGATAACCTTGAGTTTCCTCTTTTTAATTAAGAATAACTACGAATCATTCAATATAACGATCCTTTTATTAATAATATTCTTCTTTTAGAAAAGTCTGGAAATCTTCTCAATCTTCTTCGATCACGCCCAGGCTCCTTTTTAAATCAATAAATTCTTTAAACTTTAATGGTCTCTGCAACTTGATGAATAATTACTCTGTACGTGGATTCTGTTATTAATCTTGTCAAACAATATTTGCACCTTACTGATAGGAATAATCAACTTCTTCATAATCGCGGGTTACTTTGTTTTCTGAATTAACAATACTAAGTCTAAAATAAGTATCCTTCCAGGTAATCCGGGTCTTTCAACAAACAAGAAACTCAAGTAGTAACTTGACAACCAATGTTTAAAACTTATTTTATTCAAAAAGGCTTTTAGAAATTTTGTAAGGAAAAATCTTTTTCGAAAACTTGTTAAAAATTTTGAAAATCATAAATATGGTTGTCCTTACTATATGAGTTGGTTGTTGTCCTTCCGACCTATACCAAGGTACCAAATTATAGGAACGATCACATAAAGGTCCATTCACTTCAATCTACCTTCTTTCCTTTATTGGGTCCATTTGCTTCCTTAATCGACGATCCCTCCAATTGTCGTTGCATGTTATCATATTCGTAGCTTCACATCAAAACTTTCATACGGGTAATACTCTCGTCATCAACTTTGCAATCAATAAGTGGAGCAGATTATCCAATAGTTAACAAGTAGGCTAATGTCACATCACCTTGTTACTATAAATGTATAACATCATCAGAACACCATTATCTAAATTCAAGAAAGCTCAAGATCCATACTCTTCTCTAACTCTCTTTCAAAACTCATCTAGTCCATTCCTCAAGCTAGTCATGGGGGCCTAGTCACTAATGGCTTCATTTAACCTAATAACAGCTATCCTCCAGAACACTAGAATCTTCTTTCTAAACTTCTTCTCACCTTTATTTATATCTCCAGTACTCACCATTTACAGTAACCCTCGAATCCATCCTCGTTGGTACTATTGCTTCATAGGACAAGTTTTAAACTGAGGGTATAGAACAAGATGTAGGGTAAACTAAAGAGATACACTCACAGCCGAATGTCTAGTAAAATAAGAATAAGCAGATGGAGGTTTTTTAAATAAGTGGTCTCACATCCGGAGGTGGTATAATAGCATAAAATAGCTTGAATGGGTGAAGCTGTTATAGAAGAAGGTAATACCAGTAATACTGATGAAAGAACAAGGTGCGAATCAAATCTGAGAGAAGATGACGATCCTCGAATGGAAGGCTCCGAATGATCAGGTGATATAGGGAAAACAGGATCTGCCATTGCCGTTATTTGGAAATCACGTCGCAAGCCAAGAATCCCAAATCGCAACACGAACCGTGTCGAAGACCTACTATACAGTAGCACCCAACCTCACAATGTCTTATCTTTCTATTTCCTATTCCTAATCCTAACCCTTTACCCAATCCCGACAATCTAGGCTTGTTTCAGTGACTTATAACCTGTAGCTCTGATATCAATTTGTGGCACCCTCCAAACCCGGGTCAGAAGTTTGGGGTCCACAACACACACACAATATATAAACCTGTATATGAGATATTATTTACAATGACCCTGCTTTACACAATCCACGGATCGTAACAGGTTAAAGTATGAAAACAAGCCACAACCTTAACTTTTATTACAACGTGCTAAATCCCAACTAATTTAACTTACAACTGATAATAAAATTATTCTTACAATCTTACCATCTCACTATCGCAATAAGCTCCTGCTAGCTCGATCCAACTCAATCTGGAATCCTAGCTCGTACATTGAACTGGGAAATCTCGCTATCAACCGTATCCTTCTTAATTGTAGAATACATAAAAAGATTCGCAAGAGTGAGCTAACTAGCTCAGCAAGTCACAATGATAATAATTGAGGTTAATCAATGATCAAATGAAATGATTCAGACGAATCAAGTTTATTGCTAAACAATCATTAGAATTGGATATTTATTTTAAGTTTTAAAACCAAGGTTAGGCTGCTGATCAGTCACGCACTAACCCCAAGCAAAACACACAGCACTGCTCTAATTACTGGATCCAAGGCACACATTGGCCTAACTTGACCATTGATATGGTCTGACCACGAATCTGGTCCACATATAAAAACTATCCAATTCTAAAGCAGTTAAATATGGTAAACAATATAATTCGATAAAACAAGATCATAATCAATGATGATTAAACACTTAAATAAAAATGTAAGGAAACTCATGGATATCACAAGGGTATATCAGGGTAGGTATAAGAAATGGTTTTCAGCCTGTAAAAGGATCATGTTTTAGAAAAGTAATGATTTTTTTCAAGGTATAGCTCTTTGGTGTTATAAAGAATGGTTGGAGTATAAAAGTTTATGTGTTTTCAAAAAAATTTGTTCCAGTGTTTGGTATTTGGTAGTTATACATTTAGGGAGTAGTATCATATATGGGTGGTTTGGTATCTGAAAATCAACAAAGGAGGGTTTACAAAGAATAAGGCTTATGGCTCAAGATCAAGAAAAATCAGGGTTCAAGGTTAAATAATTTAAAGCACTTGCAATATAAAACATGAGTTATTTTGAATAATAGCGACATGTTATGAAACAGTTCGAAAATATTTGCGATATATCTTGAAGAAAAGTTTAGAAGTACTTGCCTTACAGGGCTTTACAACTATTACTGATCGACTATGCCGCTCAGGCTTTAACGTCCAATCACTAGATCACATTGGATTCGACTTCGACACTCAGGTTTTTCTGTTGAAACTCTACTGAGCTCGTCGACTACCTACTAGGTCATCTTTAGTCCAACGTCCATTTTTGGTTTCCCGACTAGAACCTACAGGGGTGAAATACTCTATTTTAGACGCTCAGTATGCTTGACATATCCTTCCTAACCACCTACCCCTACGATAGTATGTTCCGATTCGTAATCATTCATACCATAATAACACAAACAACAATTAGGGTTCACGTTCTCGAAATCGGGTCAGAGTTCGTTTTCAGAAAATACGTATACTCGTCATTTTACGAAATTAGGGTTATTGAGTTTTGGACAGAATGTTCACCATAACATACAATCAAGTTCGTATAAAGTATAAGTATATATATTCACTCGATGTCCCGATAATTATCGGATACGTTCCTGTATTTACGTAGTTCAATTTCCGGAAATCGGGCAGCATCTCCTTTGTTTACCGGACTACTCGTAGAAACATCAATCGACGTCAAATCCCAAATACAATAATCGCAACAATTATCCAATCACACTCCAATTCCATAAATCCCAACCACCGATTCAAACCAACTAATTATTATTACTCGTATTTCATATTCATTATTATTTTTTTTAAATATTAGGACTCAGATAATGATCATCACGGTCCACCGTCGGCTCGCCGAGGCTCAACGTGATGAGACAGCCATACAGAGAGGCCGCGAACAAGATGAAGATGAGAACGAGAGAGGAGATAGAAAGAAGAGAGAGAGATTCGAGAGAGGAACGGGAGAAAAACCGAGAGAGATTGTAGAGAGATTGTGAATTTAGGGATTAAAATATAATCCTCAATTTGTAAAATCAGGACACATGTGCTGGAAATAAGCCACGTATCTGAATTAGGCTGCCACGTGTCCTTTCTCCTTTTCTGATAGCCCCATTTGGTCTCGTATTTGCAATTGAACGAACCATCGCGTGAAAAAAATAATTCCGATAATTACCAAATAAATTTTAAAATATCACAAATAATTCGAAAGTTATTAAAAATAATTTTTCATAATTTTTAAATCATTTTTGAGTCGTGCTTACATGCCTGCAATTCATAATTAACGAACCGAGTTGTACTTAAAACAGATTCAGAAAATTATGAAAATAGTCTTAAAATATTACAAATATCCCGAAGTTAATAAAAGCATAATTTTTGAAATTTTAAAACAATTTCTAAAATGTACTTTATACACGCTTTTTAACAATTAAACGAAATAAGGTGCAGGTGAATTTAATCCCGAAAATTTTCAAAATAATTTTAAAATTCTCGGAATATTCCAAACTTAAATAAATATGAGTTTCATATTTTTGAAGAATTCTGGAATTAAATACAGATTTTACAAATAAATGTAATCAGAAAATCATACAGGGTTAAATAATTAATGAAATATTGATTTCTAAATTTTGTAAAATCCCAAAAATAATTATTAAATTATAAAATCATAAAACTAATTTTAGAGACAATCCAAATATTTACGGGTTTTAAAACTGTAATAAAATCACCTTTAAAAATTAAACAGAACAATATAACTCAATTTTTAACTACACATTCCAATCCTTTACACCAATAAATCACGGACAAATAGTATATATCAACATACTGTTGCCAAAACCAAGACACATATTTTATTTAATTAATATTCCATAATTACATATTTAAATAATTCAAAAATACACGAGTTGTTATATAATAAACTCAAGAACATTAAGTTTTTGAAGCCACAATATCAATCTTAACATCCAATATACTAATACTCTAAAAATCAACAAAGCAACCATCAAAACTATACTTTTATCCAAGATCCATAATTTTCTTGAAAGTTAAACTTAACCAAAGTTTTAAACAAGGTTTATAATTTTGTTGGTTTCTTGGGTGGTTCTCTTCTTGATGAATGATGCTTGGTGTGTTCTTGGTGTGCTTAAGAAGCCTAAATCTTTCCAAGAAAAGACTAAAAGTTATTATATATCACTATTCCGCATCTCTTTCACCATTTTATTTAACCATGAAAACCTCAATGAAAAGCTAGAAAGATTTTTCTTACCGTATTTTGATGATGAGTCATCTTGGGAATTAATTTGAGTATTTATCCATGGCTTGAAGTTGAAGATTTGAATTTGGCTTTTTTATTTATGGTCAAGGCCGAATGGAGCTTTGTCCAAGGGGGAGAGAGCATCTTGGCTTTGCTTTCTTTCTTGGTAATGTTTTGATGTGTTGGTTGATTGTTTGTATTATTAGATATGTATATCTTTAAACAAATCAAGTAAGCACGGCCTTTGTCAAAACCTACAAGCCTAGACAGTACTACTTCCATGCTTCTCACTATTCACTACATCACCTTACTATTTGAATAACATTCTCTAATTACATCTTAGGCTAATTGATTTGCATGGATTTCATGGGAAGTTGAATGGACTTGATACATTTATTTATTCTCGTACGTATTCACTTGGTCGCTTGTTCGTTATTTTGATAAATCCTTGTAAGCGATTCACGGGGTAATTATTTTCTTATAAATCCTTTATACTTTATAATCTTGTACTTGGGTTTTATTCGTAGGATTCCAAATCATTGATTGCGATGTGATTCTCGTATGCCTTGATAGTTTATAAGATAATGTCATTTTACAAAATTGGTATTCTTCGAAAACTAACGACTCTTACATACACTTATTTGCTACGTATAATCACAATATCGACTCGAAAACATAATTTATCGTTCCTAATATAGTGTGGGCTAATAAGTTTTCCCCGATCATCAGGATTACTATTCGTTGATTATTTTACAAAGTCCCAAAAATTGGGTTCTTACAAAAAAGGATAATTTCTAATTTTAAATCAAGCAACTCAAGTAAGTTGAGCTTCTTGATTACAAAGAAATTTTGATATTTAGAGAAGAATTTAGTCAAAATGAAGTTTTGGAAACTTCTTTTGAAAAATAGAAGATGTTTCAAGTGATGTGCTCTCATGTATACATGTAGATGCTTCACATATAATTCCATTGGTTTGTGAAGTAATTCCATAAGACAGGTGCAGATGGTCAATCAAATCACTAGTGACTTTTGAGAGACATATAGTGTATGCACTCAGGAATTAGATACCATTTATTTTGGCTTAGAGTGGCTTAATGTATCACTCAACTCATAGGTTTTTGTTTTCTGACTAGTTTCTTTGTAATCTTATCACTTATGGTTTAAGAGTTGAAATCAGAGGGTGGTTAATAACTTGTGAGATATCTTAAAGTTGCTCTTTTAAAGTCAAGTCATTTGCTTTTGGTAATAATAAGTGATAATGTGTTTGTTCAGTTTGATCATCATTCTGAAGATTGAACTTGATGAAATGGTGTTCATTGTCAACCACATTATAGAAACTATATGATTGTGACAACATTCATGATACAAGCATCATATATTTCAAAACTTAATCTCTTAATTTATCAGAACATCATGAATTGATATTAAAGAAGATTTATCAAGTAGTTTAGAGTAAGTATACTTGACTTATTTAGTCATCATTTCTAAGAATTGGTCAGATGAATTAAGATTAAATACTGACAATTGACTAATTTATCATAATCAGCATTCATACCAAGCAAGGTAAGTTACCTTGATTGAGACGATACAAAAAATTAGTTTCAGTTATTATCATGTTTAAATAGATATTTTGGATAAACATATATGATATTAAGCATAAACTAGGGAGTTTTGACAAGCACACATAAAGAATGAGAAGATTTATATTGATATAAAGATTTATCAGTACAAAAGATTTGTAACTAATCGAGAATTAACAAAGCCCTAATCTCCGAATCTTCCTTTTTTGGTTTCATTATCTTCCTACTATCCACAAAGAAAATGGCTCTAATGATTCGTTTTTGATCAAGAAACTTCTCCTTTCCTTTTCCATATGGATCTCATAGTTGAGAAAAAAAAGATGAAGTTTCCTGGAGAGGGTTCTGCTGAGTGTCCTCTAAATAGTTTCTGGTATCTTTGTCAGGTGATATACAATACCATTAATTCTGACAAGGAACTTGGGGTAATTGATTTGAACAGCCATTTGAGTTTTGGTGGAAGAAGGGATATACGAAGAGAGAGTAGGTTTTGGAGATATGTGTGGGGATGATTAGGATGTTGACTGAACATATATACATATATAGACATATATATATATAAATAGAATAAGTTTGGTAGTCAAAAATAAATGATGAGGGAAGTGAAGAATTGCCTATATAAATAGAGAAAATAATATAACCAATTTAGAAGAAAATAGATTAATTATTCATGTCCATTATCAGGAAATATAGATAAAAGCATCTATGCTTATAGCACATAAAACAAGTTTAATCATAGCATGCCAGCACATTTACCTAGTCATACACTCCTAACCTCAACATTACACCAAGGAAAGAACTATAACCATAAATGAGAACTTATCTAAGAGTAAGATTTTAGAATCTTGATTAGCCAATCTCAGAGTGTGGTCTCCTTTAGCAAGTTATTTCAACTATTCTTCTTTTTCCATATTCAGCTTTCAGTCGTGCATCATTTTCCTAAACTTTCTCCACACCATATGTTAATGAATCGTAGTGTACAATTTCAAGAGATTTGTAAAAAAAAATCTAATCTGCACAAGATAATTCATTTGATTCTATCGATAGAAATTTTTTAGAGAAACGATTTTGAATGAATAATTTATATAATTGATGAAACACTAATAGATTTAGAATGAGAAATATTTTGAACAAATTTGTTCATTAACATGGTTTATCACATTCTTTTTCAACATCATACAATTTGGGTTCAAAGTCCAGCATATATTGTGACGGCTGAATATTCTATGCCACAAGCTTAAAAAAGTATAAATTTGAGAGGTTCAAAATTAATGTTCATCAAGTCCTTGATTATCAGAGATCGCTATATATTCACATTTTTATCATTGAACTAAGGTGTCAAGCATATTGTAAGAAAAATAGTCAATTTTAACTAGTTAACTCAACCAAATTTCATAGTTAACTTTATAATACAAAACATATTATGATCTCCCAATAGTTAATAAGTGATTGATATGCCTTGCTACATTGATTACTACGTTGTAATCTCATCCTACCATTCACAGAGTAGTGAAACATTTCAACAAAGCAATTCTTGAAACTCGTTCTAAATTGATGACATTAATTCATAGTGAAGAGCCAGTCATCGACAAGTTCATCTAAATGGCACTTCTAGAATATGAGCTGATTCATGAGTAAATCTTTACTGTTGTAGATAATTTTTTCTGATAAAATAGGTTAATCTAAGTGTGAAGAGTTGAGTAACTGTTAGGCCTCAATGATACTATAGAAGGGGGTTGAATATAGTATCTATAATCAATTCGATTATGAACCGAAGTATGTAACAGAAAACAAGTTTATTCAATATATCAAACTTTGTTACAGTAGGTTTAATCTACTCTCTCAGTGATGTATGATATCACTAAGAGCTATTAGGGTTACAATGAATAATATTCTCGAGAATGATAACACTTATAGTGTAAACCCTAATCTGTGTTTATATAATACACATTTACAAGATAACTACTAATTGATATGATAATAATTTTGTTTCCTAAAATACATCAATCAGAGATTATCCACTACAATCTTATAGATGTCCAATTCTTCATGCATAACTTTACTTGTTTAATCCAGATCATCTCTTGTAAATTAGTCGCTTTTCATCCCTGAAGTGTAGCCGCACTTAAGTTCCGATATAAGTTCTGACGCCTTAAGTTATGATAACTTCCTGTCTTTAGTAAGTTCTGATTTTCAGTTAAGTTCTGATATTTTGATAATAAGTTCTGAAACTAAACAAATCAGATTAGACATGACATCACAAATATATCTAACAATCTCCCCCAACTTGTAAATTATAAAAAATATACAAGTTAATAGATTTGATGATGTCAAAAAAATTTAAGTACGAATGCAATGAGATATTATTTTAAACAGCTAAATACAACTTACAGTACATGTAGCTTTACCAATATCACTGGATCAATCTGAATCCAAAGTGATTCCTTGTAAAGTCTGTTACCAGCTTGTCCTCAGCATTTCTCAGAACTTCAACTAACTGTGCTTTGACTTGCATCAGTTCTTCATCTTCATTATCAGCAATCTGAAAAATGGCTACTCTGAGTACATGAATTGATGTTCTTTCAAGTCCATCTCCAAGTCTGATAACTCTGGGATTTGTAGTGTCTTTATTGTAGCATAAACATCTTCCTTTCAGAATTACTTCTACCTTAGCAGAATTCTTCCTCATAGGAATTTCTCTTCCATCATCCTCAATGATTTTTGGAATGTATTAAGAAGCTTTTGAACCAGAAATTCTGAGAAGATCCCTTATAGCCTTCAAAATGTAATCTGACCACCTTCTTGTAATATCATATTTTACTTCCAGAAGGTAGTGAATATGTTGAAGCTCTTTGACAGACTTCTTTAGCACATCAGAATCTTCTAGTCTGTAAGTTCTGCCATCATTGAGAAATAAGATCAATTTTTCTTTAACTTCTGATTTATCATGAGTATCCATGACAATTTGAGAAGACAGCACTTTGTCAAGATGCTTTTGTTTGATTTCCTCAAATGGTTTGTCTGTCAAAATGAAAGGATCTCTGAGAGTAACTTATACTCCTGTTTGTATCTTTTCTTTGTCAAAACCTAATCCAGACTTGTCTCTAGCTTGCTTGGCTTTTAACCCAAATGTTTCAAGTTGATTCAACATTAGATTGGTCTTAGGTTCCACTGGAGTAGCTTTATTCCATAGCAGCTTCTTCTTATCAGCAATTGTCATCTTGCTCAAATCAACTTGAGCTTTGTCAGAGGTTATTTTAGATTTTTCTGTCATCTTTCTTCTTTTCAGAGTTTCAACAGTTGCATCTTCTGCAGCAGCATCATCAAAGACTTGAACCATCTTGCACACAGGATCCATCAGAATTTGAGGAATCTTCATCTTCTGTTTCTTGACTGTCTCCCCAACTTTTCCTTTTCCCTTGTCTTTGGGATTAGTAATAGTTTGAGATCTAGTCCTAGATTTAGGAATCTCTGTGGCAGATCTTTCTTTTATCACAATCCCCTTTTCTTTTGGCCTTGGTGGCTTTTTAGCATCAGAAGCTTTTGACTTTGGTTTGCTCTTCTCAGCAGCAAATTTAGCTTCTTCTTCTCTTAATTCCTCTAAATCCACTTATGGATTATCCTTAAGGAATAGTCTCTTGGCCAGTTCTTCATCAATAGTTTGAATTTTGGGATCCTTGTAAAATAATGTTGCTTTATTTGCCTTGAATTTCAGAGTTTGCAAAAACTTCTGTGAATCTTGGCTTCCATCTTGAATCATTACATCAGAAGTAGTTGTCAGAACTTGATCATCAGAATTTGTGATCAACAAGGTAACATCCTGATTTGTAGGCTTCTTTCCTTCCTTATCCCTCCTTTGAGTAGAACCAGACAATCTCTGATGAGAACCTGTCTGTTGAGAAGGAATCATGCTCAATTGTTCTCCTTGACTGTGACCTCTACTCTTATTAGAGTTTCCCTGGTCATCACCATGATCATCCTTTTTCTTCAGTGTCTTGATTGGTGAGCATTTGGACTTAAATACCTTCTCCCCCTTTTTGGCATCATCTGTTAGGAGTAGAGAAAGAAGGAGTTCCACTGAAGATTGGATTTCATTGAGTTGTGTTTGTTGAGAGGCTTGATTCTACAATACCTCATCCAGTTGGGCTTGCTGCTTGATTTGAACTTGCTCAATAGCATCCATTTTTTCTTGAATAGGTCCGATAAACCTATTCTTGTCTAGTTTGAGCATCAGGTCTAGCTTATCAGCTGCTTCCTGAAGTTTATCAACCTTTTCATGAGTCTTGGAGTGTAGACCTTGAAGATTTTTAGTATTGAGAGCAGTGACTTTAAGTTTTATTTTGAAGTCAGAATTTATCAGCAACTCATCAGCTTTTGAAACATGTTCTGACAGAACAGTTGAGATGGGAATGAAGTCAGGTTCATTCCACTTCCTTGTCCATTCAACTCCTCTAAAGGTTTCCTCCCATGGAATAGGAGCATCTTCTTCAACAAATTTAAGCAGTACATCATTTCCAAGAATTGGAGCATTGACTGGAGCACTTGCTGGAGCACTGTCTTCAGAATTTGATAAAATCTCATCATCTTCTGATAACACCAGAGTGTGTGTAACTGAAGGAGATTCTAGAGAAACTTCATTTGTTTCCAAATTCTAATCGTCAGTTTCCAAATCCAGAATTGGTGTAGTAGGAATTTCAGCATTTAGTATTGGAGAGACAGGTGGAGTTGACTCCTTTGCTGGTGGTGCTTCCAGATACAAAACAGTTGGAATATTCAACCTGCGAATGTCAATTTCAGGACTTAACCCTGAATTTCCAACTAAGGCAGTTTCTTTGAATGGAGAGATAGGAGGTGTGATCACTGTGTCATGAACAGTGTCTTCAGGTTGAGGTGGAGCTGTCAAAGCTTCAATGACTGTAGGTTCTGATGAGATCAGAGATTCCTGATCCCCTTCCTCAGCATCTTCAGTATCTTCAAATTGAATTTGTGCAATATGCACACCTGCTCTAGTCTTCCTTGATTTTCTAGATGGTGGAGTGATATGATCTGTATCAGAATTTGAAGGTCTTTTCCTTTTCAAAATCCCAGAACCCTCAGCTTCATTCTGTTTCTGAGGAGTTACCTCTTCAGCTTCTAGTGTCACAGGTTCTGATGCAGGAACCTGAACTTGTTCTTCCTCATCAGATTCATCTCTCAGAATCATCCTTCTTCTTCTCCTTGGTGGAGATTTAGGCACAGAGATAGTTCTTTTGCTTTTGGGCCTAGAGGATGTGTCAGATTTTACAACTGGCACCTTTTGAGAAGTACCAGAGGTTGGTTTGGTTTTAGATTTGAGAGGTGAGGTTCTGATAGTAGGTGCTGATAATTGTGGTTGAGAAGATTGTGCTAGTTGATAGTAGGTTCTGATAGTAGGCTGTGGTTGAGTATTGGAAGGCTGGGTTGGTGGAGGTTGAGAAGTAGTAGGGTGTGTAGGTGCAACATCAGGATATATGGTTGTGTATGTGTGATGATCAGAATTTACTAAGAATGATTTGACAGATTGGGGAATTTGGAGGGGTCTTAGTATAACCTTCTTATTGTTAGCAGATAATAATTCTGTGAAAGCCTTTTTGTGAAGTTTAAAGGGTTCAATTAACTCACTAAAGTTTTGAGGTGCATTAGAACAACAGAAACTATATATAAGCTGACAGAATGTAGATAAATATACTATGTTGCTATCTTCTTTCATCCTATCACCTATAAAACCCAAAATAGCAGTAGCATAATCAAAATGAGTTTAATTAAGAAGTGCATACCCTATTTGCTGACTCATGATTGGAATAGCATCAAAATTTGAGCATTTGTTGGAAAAGCCTTTGGTAATATAATCAAAAAAAAATCTCCACTCCCTCCTGATGTAGGGCCTCTTCAGTTGTCCCAGCTTGGACAAAGACTTCTCATAGCCAAGATTTGCCATCATGTTTTGAAGAACTGACTACCCAACTTGTGAATTGTAAGTACAGTTTTCTGGCAGATGCAATGCTTGTCGAACAATGGACAAGGTTACCAAGTGCTCATCTTCCCCTGTTGTAAAAATGATGCTTGGGGACCCACTTTCACCACCATTATCATAGACTCCAGACCTCCATAACTCCAGAATTTGCTTGCCTGAGAGAGTCTGTGGTCGGGTCAGAGCATACCCAATTTCACTTCGAGCAAGAAAATCTTGAATAAAGTGAAGTTCTGAAGGAGCCTCGTCTTTGTTGAGAATAGCCATATAGTTGTTGGGGACAAACTTGGCTCCATCATTGATAAGATCCTTAGGTGCCATTTCTGTGAAAATTAAGTGAAAAGTTGTGTGTGTATAGAGTGTTTGATAAATTGCCTGTGAGAAAATAGCTTCAGAGAATAATAAAGAGTGAGAGAAAATAAGAGATATTAGAAAAGAGTAAGAAAGTAGGTAAAAGATTGTAAAATCTTTTATCTCTCGTATATATATATATTCTCTCCACTAATTACAAAGGCTAATTTCTGAAGCAGAACGGACATTTGACATCTGGCAGCATGTAAATAGTCAAAACATTATTAGTAGGCACGGTAAACGTGCAGTAATTATTGCTCACATGCGGTTACCAAAACAAACACGCAATCCATTAACCAAATGATTATCACTGTTTTTATCTCACTTAATTATTTTCTGATAAAATGACTGTTACAGTAAAAACTAATAATGAATCAACCAATTAAAATGTGACACGTAAGCATCAGAGTTTGTATCAGAACTTGACTATTATCAGAATTTAACGGTCATCAGAACATGGCTTCTGTACTCAAAAAGTGAATGACTGTTTCTGTGATTCTTCACACAAATACTGACTGGTTTCTTCAGAGTTTAATCATCAGAACATTATCAGAACTTGTCCTCAGAATTTATGCAAATAATGCTTAATTGTTTATTAGAAACTTAATCACCACATTAATTTTCATCATTCATATGGAGTGATAGTGTGTGTATGTGTAAATGATCAGATAAAGATTAAAGTCTGATAAACTTCAGTATATCTTAGAAATAAAGCATAACTAAGAAAAATGCTTAAAATCTGTCTTCAATTGTGAAGTCTACTATAGAATAAAGTTATGCAAGAATCCACCTCAATTGTTTGTGCTTTTTTTATGCATCTTTTGAAATTCTTTTGACAATGGATTCTCAGTGTAAATGAGTTACAACTGTCATCAGAATTTATGCTGTTATCAGAATATTTCTCCAGTAATCAGAGAGTGTGAAAAGTCACCAAGAAAAATTAATTTGCTTTTCTAATGCATATAACTTAATACTAGCAATGTACTTGGATCTCCCCTTTCACATATTTACTCTAGATCTCAAAGGAGTACTTGATTTCAATTTTTCTTTTCTTTTATTTTCTTCAGATAAGTGAGGCTTATGAAGCATGTAGTTCATCCTTAAGATTTACTAATATCAGAATTTGACAGATAAGAAGCAATAATCTAGTTTGTGACTTAGTAATAAGATACAGGAAGTAAATTTGACTAAGATCAAAATCAGAATTTGCTTGTGTTATTGATTTCCACATAAATAACTAATTCAAATATGGGATACATAGTTTGTTAAAGACAACTAAGTCAACATCTAATACAATAATCCTCATTGGATTGAATAGACACAAAACATTCAACACACTTTCACAGTTTATAAAATCACATCAGATAATAAGCAGTGTTTAACATGTTACAATTTAAGCACATATTACATTGAGATAAGAAAATCTGTAAATACTGATCATAAAGTCTGACGTATGAGAACAAAAACTAAACATATTTTGAGAAAGAACCTGAAACCATTCCAAGTTCATTTACCAGTCTTGTAAAAGTAGCTTCACATAATGGTTTTGTGAAGATATCTGATAGTTGTTGTTCAGTTGGAACAAAATGCAATTCCACTATACCTTCCATCACATATTCCCTTATGAAATGGTACCTAATGCTGAAGTGCTTTTTCATTGAGTATTGAACTGGATTTCCTGTCATAGCAATAGCACTTTGATTATCACAGTAAATAGGTATTTTAGAAAATTCTAACCCATAGTCCAGTAACTGATTCTGCATCCAAAGAATCTGTGCACAACAGCTTCCTGCAGCAATATATTCTGCTTCTGCAGTTGATGTGGAAATTGATTTCTGTTTCTTGCTAAACCAAGAAACCAATCTGCCTCCAAGAAATTGGCAGCTTCCACTAGTGCTTTTCTTGTCAATTTTGCATCCTGCAAAATCTGCATCTGAGTAACCTATTAGCTTAAAGTCTGATTCCCTAGGATACCACAATCCTAGATCAGTTGTACCCTTGAGGTACTTGAAAATTCTTTTCACAGCTATTAGATGAGGTTCTCTTGGATCATCCTGAAATCTTGCACAAAGACAGGTAGCATACATGATATATGGTCTACTTATAGTTAAATAGAGTAAAGAGCCAATCATACCTCTGTAGTTAGTAATATCTACTGATGCTCCAGTATCTTTATCTAACTTGGTGGCGGTGGCCATGGGAGTTGATGTAGTAGAACTGTCTTGCATTCCAAATTTCTTGAGTAAATTTCTGGTGTACTTGGATTGATTTATGAAAGTACCTTGTTCAGTTTGCTTGACTTGAAGTCCCAGAAAATAACTCAACTCTCCCATCATACTCATTTGATATCTTGACTGCATTAATTTGAAAAATCTTTCACAAAGTTTTGTATTTGTAAAGCCAAAGATGATATCATCAACATATATGTACCAAAAGTAAGTCCTTTCCATGGTTTAGGTAGAATAAAGTCTTGTCAATTGTGCCTCTATGAAATCCACTTTCCAGAAGGAATTGAGCCAGAGTCTCATACCATGCTCTTGGAGCTTGCTTAAGGCCATAAAGTGCTATGTCAAGCCTGTAGACATGATTTGGAAATTTTGGATCTACAAAGTGTGGAGGTTGTTCAACATATACCTCTTCTTCCAATTCTTCATTGAGAAAAACACTTTTCACATCCATTTAAAACACTTTAAACTTCTTGTGGGCAGCATAAGCCAAAAAGAGTCTTATGGCTTCCAATCTAGCAACTGGAGCAAATGTCTCATCATAATCAATACCCTCCTGTTGAGAGTAACCTTTAGCAACCAGCCTTTCTTTGTTTCTGGTAAATATGCCATCACTGTCAGTTTTATTTCTGAACACCCATTTTGTACCAACAATTGATCTGTCCTTTGGTTTTGGTACTAGGGTCGAGACTTTATTTCTTTCAAATTCATTTAACTCTTCCTGCATTGCTTGCACCCAATCAACATCTTGAAGAGCTTCTTCCACTTTCTTTGGTTCAGTCTGAGATAGAAAGGAATGATAAAGTCATTCATTTGTTGCTGTTCTAGTTCTGACACCTGCTTCAGGATCTCCAATTATTAAGTCAGGTTTGTGTGATTTAGTCCACTTCCTTGCAGATGGAAGTTGATCTCTAGAACTGGATCCTCCCTCATTATCCATGCTGTCTCCATCAGCATTTTCTGATGCTCCCCCTGAAGTTATGCTCTCTGAGATTCCAGAATTTGAGTTGGATCCTTCAGGAATTAAAAAATCAGAGTTTCCAGAATTGTCAAAATTTGGCTCATCAGAACTTGATGAATCAGATTTTGAAGAGCCAATGATTGGTTCTGATGCTTCTTGAGAATCTTGAGATGTGGTATGATCATCAGCTTGCTCCCCATGAACAGGTGCATTTTCCCTTGGAGCAGTTACCACAGTTTCAATGACATCAGAATTTAACCTGTTAGAACTTACAGGATCAGGATTTAGGTCATCAGAATTTACAGAATCAGAATTTACATCTTCATTTTCAAATCTCAGCTGATCATGATCATTGAAATCTTCAAGTCCAGTAATCTTTTTATCATCAAAAGATACATTGATAGATTGCATGCCAACCCTTGTTCTTAAATTGTAGACTCTGAAGGCTTTTATGGAAAGTGGATATCCAACAAAAATTCCTTCATCAGATTTTAGATCAAATTTTGACAACTGTTCAGGATGAGTCTTAAGAACAAAACACTTGCATCCAAATACATGAAAGTATTTCAGATTTGGCTTCTTTTTCTTCACCATCTCATATGGTCTTTTTCCATGCTTGTTTATGAGTGTAGCATTCTGTGTAAAACAAGCAGTCTGCACAGCTTCAGCCTAAAAATAGGTTGGTAGCTTTGCTTCATCAAGCATAGTTCATGCAGCATCAATAAGAGTCATGTTCTTTCTTTCTACAACTCCATTCTGCTGTGGAGTTCCAGGTGCAGAAAATCCCTGCTTTATTGCTTGCTCTTTACAGAACTCTTCCATGATTGAATTCTTGAACTCAGTGCCATTATCACTTCTTATTATTTTAACAGAATCTTTGACTAACTTATCCAGCTGTCTGACATGATCAGTTAGAGTAGATGCAGATTCATTCTTCTTGTGCAAGAAATACACCCAAGTGTATCTTGTGAACTCATCCACTATAACCATAGCATATTTCTTCTTTGCAATAGACATTACATTAACTAGACCAAATAGATCAACATGCAGTAAGCGATAAGGCTCAAGAATTGAGGATTCAGTTTTACTCTTGAATGAAGATTTTCTTTGTTTTCCTTTTGACATGAGTCACAAAGACCATCAGGAGCAAATATTGTTTTTGGCAGTCCTCTCACAAGATTTTTCTTTACTAGCTCATTTATGTTGTTGAAATTTAATTGCTGGATATATTTGAGATTTCATGTCTAATATGTTTCATGTTTAGTTTTCAGATCTTAACAAACAGGAAATATCAGTTCTTACTAGAATCAGTACTTACTGGAAGTCAGGACTTAACGTCATATCAGGACTTAAGGCCATATTCTAGAACTTAAGTACGGGAGGACTTACAATTAAGAAAGGAAGTTGATTTACAGGAAAGAAGATCGAGACTAATATAAGAAGAAGATATGCAAGGAAAGAGTTAGAGGACTAGAAGAATTATATAGGATATCTGATTGATATATTTTAGGAGACAAAATTATATTCCATATTAATTAGAAGTTATCTTGTAACTGTGTACTATATAAACACAGACATAGATTTACACTATATGTGTTATCATTATCGAGAAGATCATACATTGTAACATAGCAGCTCTTGTGATATTTGTTCATCACTGAGAGAGGACAGTTCCATTATAACAGAGTTTATTATATCGAATACATCTGTTTTCTATTACTTGTGTTCGAAATCGATTTGATTGTATTCTACACTATATTCAACCCCCTTCTACAGTATTGTGTGACCTAACAAGTGGTATTAGAGCGTATCAATTAACACACATACAGTAAAGATCCAAAAAAATCATGTCTGAAGAAGCAGAAAATCCAACCAAGCCCGCCAAAACTAAAGAAACTCAAAAGACTCAAATCCACAGTCGATATGGGAGTATAAGGGTTCCCATACTAAGACCTTCTGAGTACCCCATATGGAAAGTAAAGATGGCTATGTTTCTGGAAGTTACAGATCCAGAATACCTTGACAGAATTAATGAAGGACCGCATAAGCCAACCAAGCTCTCTGTTGTAGTTGCAGATCAGCCAGCAAAGACCATACCAAAGGAAAAAAGTGAGTACACAGCTGAAGATATCTCATCCATTGTCAAGGATGCAAAGGTAAGGCATTTGCTGCATAGTGCCATTGATAATGTCATGTCAAACAGGGTAATTCATTGCAAGACTGCAAAGGAGATATGGGATGCTTTGAAGACAAGATGCCAGGGAACTGATGCAATCAAGAAGAACAGGAGGACTATACTCACTCAAGAGTATGAGCACTTTGACTCAAAAAGTGATGAGTCAATAACTGACTTATATGACAGGTTTGTCAAACTCTTTAATGATCTGTCACTGGTGGACAAGGAATATGATCTTGAAGACTCAAATCTAAAATTCTTTTTAGCTCTTCCTGAAAGTTGGGATTTGAAGGCTACTATTATAAGAGACAACTATGCTCTTGATGAAACTACTCTTGATGAAATTTGTGGTATGCTCAAGACTTATGAACTTGAGACGGATCAAAGAAGAAAAAGACAAGGTATAAAGTCAAGGACAGTTGCTCTTAAGGCTGAGGAGGAATTCCCCAAAGTGGCTGTGTCAAAGAAAGGCAAAGGAAAAGCTCTCATGATAAAGTCTGATTCAGAATCATCAAGTTCTGATAATGATGAATCAGAAACTGCAAGTTTACCTGAAGAAGATGCTGATGTAGAGATGATGGAATTGTGTGCTCTTATGGTAAAGGGTATCACAAAGATTTTCTACAAAAAATTCAGAAGGGGAAAGAAGTTTTTCAAGAAAGGTGGAAGTACTGATAAGAAAGGTTTCAGAAAATCTAAAGGCAGAGGAGGAAAGTCTGACAGAGGAGATTACTCAAATGTCAAATGCTACAATTGTGGTGAAAGAGGCCATATATCTCTTGAATGCAAGAAAGGAAAAAGTGACAAAGGCAAGGCACTTGTCACAAAGAAGAAAAGCTGGACAGACTCTTCAGATTCCGAAGATGAGGTGAACTATGCCTTAATGGAAAATGCTGATGGCAGCCCTGAAATTGCTGAATTAAAGGTACCTCAAACAACTTATGCCTTTCATACTGATGATATTACTGAGTTGAGATTATATCTTAAAACCATGTTTATTAGCTATAGATCAAACTTTAACATGTGAAAGATTAACTTCTGAAAATCTTGCTTTTAAAAAGAGGAATGATTATTTAGAAAAAGAGTTAGTCATGTTCCATCAAACTCAGAAAGAAAGAGATGATGCCTTTTATGTTAGAGATGAAGTGTTAAAAATGAATAAATCTCTAAAAACTGAGTTTGAAAAGGAAAAAGAGATTATCAGGACTTGGACTAACTCTAGCAGAACAACTCAGAATTTGCTAAGTAGTGGAAACTGGAAAGAGGGCTGAGGTTATAAAGATGATAAAAGTGAAAAAGGAACATAACAAATTTAGCCAATTATTGTTATACAGACTACTAAGCCAAAAGTAAATCCTGTTAAGTTTGTAGCTAAAACTGTAAAGTATGATTCTGAAAAGATGGAAGATACTGAGACAGAAGTTAAGACAGAGTCAACTTCTGATAAATTAAAATAGGATAAACCAGCTGAAGTTAACATAGGCTTAATGACAAAGAAGCAGCTTAAACATAAGCTGAAAGAGAAATATTCCTGTTCCTAATGCTCCTAGAAAGAAATATTATAACTGTGGAAACTCTAACCATCTTGCTTCTTTTTGCAGGAAGAATAAGAATATAAACTCTTTTCCTCCTAAAGTCGGGAGTTAAGAGTCAGTCTGTTAGGTTTAAGCCACAAAATCCTTGTTTTCATTATGGTAGTATATGGCATTCCATTTATACTTGTAAGGAATATCATAGTTTGTACTATGATTATTATCAGATAAAACTTTCTTTGAAGAAAGTTGCTTTAATTCCTTCTAGTTTAAAATCCGATGCAAAGTCTGATATAAGTTTTGATATAAACAACATCTTAGCATAAACTCTGATATTAAATCCGCTGCAAATACTAACAAACTTAAAAAGGCCAAAGGATCCAAGCAAGTCTGGGTCCTTAAAACTAACCATTAGTGGTCTTTGTGATTGCAGGGCAACAGGAAGAACATCCTAGTTCTGGACAGTGGATGTTCATGACATATGACTAGAAATAAAGCCCTGCTATCAGACTTTGTGGAGAAAGCTGGCCCAGTAGTATCGTATGGAGATGGCAATATGGGAAAAACTCTGGGATATGGCAAGATCAATCTTGGGAATGTCATCATTGAATCAGTAGCTCTTGTCTCAAGACTTAAACACAATCTGTTGAGTATAAGTCAAATATGTGACAGAGGTTATCATGTGGATTTCTTCGAAGAACACTATGAAGTTATAAGCAATTCTACAAGCAAAGTGGTTTTGAAAGGTTACAGGCATGGTAACATTTATAAAGCCAGACTTTCAACAAGTACTGATGGTTCTGCAATCTGTCTGTTGAGTAGAGCATCAATTGAAGAAAGATGGAATTGGCACAAGAAACTCCCTCATTTAAATTTCAACAATATAAATGAGCTTGTAAAGAAAGATCTTGTGAGAGGACTGCCAAAGTCAGTTTTTGGTCCTGATGGCCTTTGTGATTCATGTCAAAAGGCAAAACAAAGAAAATCTTCTTTCAAGAGAAAAACTGAGTCATCAATTCTTGAGCCTTATCACCTACTGCATGTTGATCTATTTGGTCCAGTCAATGTCATGTCTATTGTAAAGAAGAAATATGCTATGGTTATAGTGGATGAGTTCACAAGGTACACTTGGGTGTACTTCTTGCACAAGAAGAGTGAAACTGCATTTACTCTAACTGATCATGTCAGACAGCTGGATAAGTTGGTCAAAGATTCTGTTAAAATAATAAGGAATGATAATGGCACTGAGTTCAAGAATTTGATTATGGAAGAGTTCTGCAAAGAGCATGGAATCAAACAGGAATTTTCTGCACCTGGAACTCCACAGCAAAATGGAGTTGTAGAAAGAAAGAACATGACTCTCATTGAAGTTGCACGAATTATGCTTGATGAAGCAAAGCTACCAACTTATTTTTGGGCTGAAGCTGTGCAGACTGCTTGTTTTACACAGAATGCTACACTCATAAACAAGCATGGAAAAACACCATATGAGATGGTGAAGAAAAAGAAGCCAAATCTGAAATACTTTCATGTATTTGGTTGTAAGTGTTTTGTTATTAAGACTCATCCTGAGCAGCTGTCAAAATTTGATCTAAAAGCTGATGAAGGAATTTTTTTTGGATATCCACTTTCCACAAAAGCCTTCAGAGTCTACAATTTAAGAATAAGGATTGTCATGGAATCAATCAATGTCTCTTTTGATGATAAGAATGTGACGCCCTCAATCTCGGGGTTAGGAAATGAGTACCCATACACCTTTAATCTAATAATTAAATAAGCATATACCCCGATTAACTACTAACAGGATCAAACAGGATAAAGTATGAGACAAGATTACAACTTCCAATCATAAAATATAATTTACAACCCCAAAATAATATTAAATAAACATAATCGATTCCGGCTTGGAACTGACAGATAACCCATTGTATCTTTACAACTCTCTGGCTAAGCGCTTGCTCACTCAAAAACACCACTACCTGCACTGGCAACCGGAAGCTCACAACACGATAGGGACTACCATGTACGCTGCTACCAGCAGTGCGCCTAAGCCTGGCCATCTTCTTGCTTAACTGCCATGGTTAGATTAAAACAAAACATATGAGTATAAAACTCAGCAAGTAACTATAGAGCAGTTTTATAATATAAAATCCACAATATACTTTACTAATCTCTGGGCATTCTACTTTATCTGATCTAGGTAGCAGATTTCAATCTTTCGGGTTAAGAAAGGGGTTACGAAGAAAAAATGTGGGGCTTTCAAGGAACAGGGCTCATAGCGGGGTGAAAGCCGATATTCATCTCAAATTATTAAAGGATCAGAACAGATCTTTCAGAATGGAAAGCGATAATATTTTCATTATATGGAATCAATTATATGATCAACAGATTAAAATCAGGGTTCACGAGCTTCAAGCTTCACAATATCACAATCAACTCTTTTCACAACAATATAAACCATTTTTCATTTTCAAAGAATCAACTACTAAATAGGAAGTTTCAATTCCTTTTTAAATAATCAATATAGAACCCTAGATTGGATCACTTTATCTTTCATTTCATTATAATATGGGTGATCAGCCCATACCGACCTCCTTCCGGTCTTTAAGGTACCAATCGACATAATTTCAGCCTTAAACTGGACTAGCCCCGCTAGCCTCTTACCATGACTGGACTAGTCCCACCAGCCTCTTACGTCCAATCCAATCCATCAGGAATTTGTTTGGAAAACCTTAAGTTGGAAAAACAGTAGGTTTTCTAAATTCATTTTACCATTACCAAGAATATAAAATCATTCGACTCTTTCAAGTCGAAACTCATTCTTAGATTCAATTTCAAGAAATCAAAGTGAAGGAAACGAATGAAGGATAATCAAGATGAAATTTCTAGGGGTTTTGAATCAATGATAGCAAGGTACTTAAGTTAAAAGAATCAGACTGTTCCAAGGATCAACAGGGAATATGGAGATCAAAGAATATGGCATCATTACAAGGGGTTCGTAAGGGTAATTATAGGGTTTATAACAGTTCATGGCATAACAAATAATTGGATCAGAAAAGATAGGTTACCAAAAGGTTGAATCAATAAGCTTATCAATAACAGTTTTACAAGATCAAAGACAGGGTATCTCAAATCAATAACAGGGGTTCATTATTTTAACAGTTCAATACTCTACATGGTATGAACAATATCCTCTCTATCATAAGTAATTAGAGTTACTTGCATGAATTCGCTTTCCTGTTTCACGAAGGTTGAACTACTTCCACCTAGTATACTTTTCCCTTTTCTAGCCTGAATGCCCTCAGGTTTCGAATCTACAATCAAAACAAAAACCTCAATTAGTTTCTCAACTCTCGTTCCCAGAACGATCACTCAATATAATAGCTCGACTATACTCCTGACTCGAACTATACGAGTATAGCTTATATACACACATGCACATAGCACATAACACATTCTTTTCTTATAGCCTTTATATCTCCATATATAAATACTCGATCATCAACTTATACTCGCTAAATCATGACTATTCCACAAATCAAACATTTATAAGTCATACGAGTACACGATTTCATTCATAGCTAATTACTTACAACCATAGCTTAACAATCAACTTAATTTCCTTCCCCTTTTATCCTTAATTCGAACCAAAACCACAATCAAACAAACAAATCCAAAGATTTTCACATATAAACACTCAATCATTCTATCAATTACCAAAAATCAAATCTTAACCTTTATTTCCCATGGCCTATTCGGCCTTAACACTTATCACAATCAAGAATCAAACATGCAAAACCCTTAATTGACATGCATCAAGTATATCGTCCCGAACTAGTTTAATTTCATTCTCATAACTCATTTAAACTCATAATTCAAACGTAATCATGGATAATCACTCAATTTAACACTTAATTCAACTTAATCGAGTAGAAACATTCGAAATTTCCAAGAATCGCAACATGCATGCATCAATTTGGACTTTTAACCATAACTTATTCTCATTACTCTACTAATTATAAAAACAATTATCAATAAGCTATTCACATCAACAAAATCAACATGATCTTCCAAAAATATTAAGGGCCATTCGGCCTCTTCAAAGAATTCCCACATGCAAACTCAATTTCAAACCCTTGCATCTTAATCACACTAATCTTTTAATCATTATGCTAGATTAACATTCATATCCAACAAAAATCAACTTATTAACTATTTGAACTACAAAACCATTCGGCCCTTTATCAAAATACCATATGCAAACATAAATATTCGATTTAAAGATACTAGATATCAGTTTTTAACATCATTGCTCACCACCTGTTCACCGGAGTTCATCACCGGTGGCGGTGGCATTATGGTGGTGCCCCCATTCGGGGGTTTCCAACCTTCAACCACCAATTTCTCAAGTAATTACACACATGCAAGCACACATCTTCACTTTAAATCATTCAAGATCCAAAACCCTTTTGTTTTCATGAAAACCGAATTCAAAACCACCAAATCCAACTTTGTTTTTTTCTCAAAAACTTGAAGATAGTGACATGCATGTATATATATGGGTAGATAACACAAAATCTCACACAATCATGGTTCTATAACCGAAAAAGGATGAAGAACAAGTGAGAGTTTGAAGAGAGAGTGTACCGAGAGAGAGAGAGAGAGAGAGAGAGAGAGAGAGAGAGGTCCCGAGAGGGAGAAGAAAATGAAAGAAAAGAAAGAGAAGAGAGAAGCTCGGGGTAAAAAGAAAGAAAAGAGGATGTTGGTGAGGTTATATACTACCAAGGGAGGGGTAGTTTGGTAATTAGGTTATCTCAGATCTGATTCACTTTTTTTCTTAAAAGAAAACGAATTTGATCTGCAAATATTTCTCTCGGAAAAGATGAATTTGAAATCAATGATAATTTTAAAACATAAATCTCGAAATTAGCTTTCCAACCATTACTCATAATAAGATTTTGAGCGTACGGTTGATTTTATATGATTTTTACAAGTTTGTGCTAATAATAACATTTTATTACATAAAAATTAATTTAAAATGCAACGATCACCAAATAAATCCGTTCATCATTTTTAGAAAGTCTACAGGATTATTTTGAAGATATCAAAACAAATCTCATGCCTTTATCTTACTCAGATAATTTTATAAATATGTGCGAAGGTTAAATAAACCTTTATTTAAATCAGATAATTCCCTTAAATCCATAAAATATCAACAGATAACGTAATCATGCATACAGATAAACAAGCACACATACGAACACATCACAACTCATGTCTGATCAAAGAAATTGTCCTTCCTTAATATTATTCCTTTTTACGCGTACCGGGTCATGTTTAACCTGACGGCCCGACGCTCAGCGTTTCAATTACGCTCCTCAATATCTTTATCGACCAACATGTCATTAGGACATAACACTCTACTCAAGCATTTCATTACACATAATATCACATTATTCACATTTTAAATACCTTAATCCCTTTTTAGGACGGGTTCCGTTCTACTTGACGGCCCGACAACACAGCTTAACTCCTAAGCTGACTCTTTAAATTGGAAGGCTTCTAAATACGCTCCTAGATTTTAATATACAGTAAAGACAAATAAATCATCACTTAATCACATATTTTATAATCACATCACATAAATCATATTTTATTGAATTAATCACGTCACAAACTTCTCAGTCGTCACAATCTACCCTCCTTAAAAGGATTCTGTCCCCAGAATCTAGTCTAAGTAAATAGACGGGGATACTTTTCTTGCATTTCACTTTCTAATTCCCAAGTTGATTCTTCTACTAATGGATTTCTCCACAACACTCTGACTAGACGTACAACTTTTTTCTAAGTGTCCTCTCCTTTTGGTCTAATATTCGAACTGGTTGTTCCACATAAGACAAATCTGGTTGAATTTCCACTGGTTCCAATTCGATCACATGGTTCGCATCAGCATTATACTTCTTCAAAAGGGATACATGAAATATATTATGTAGATGTTGCATTTGCGGAGGTAGCTCTAATTCATATGCCACCTTCCCAACTCGTCGCAGTACTTCAAATGGTCCAATATACCTAGGACTCAACTTCCCTTTCTTTCTGAATCGGGTTAAACCTTTCCAAGGAGATATCTTTAACAAGACCTTGTCTCCAGATTCGAATTGCACATCTTTTCGTTCTTGATTTGTATACTTCGTTTATCGATCTTGAGCTGCAACTAACCTTCTCCGAATCATTTCTACCTTTTCCTTCATTTGTTGAACTAGCTCTGGGCCAATTAATTTGTACTCGCCAATCTCGTCCCAATACATAGGGGGGCTACATTTTCTTCCATACAACGCTTCATAAGGCAGCATGCCAATACTCGCGTGATAACTGTTATTGTAGGAAAACTCAATTAACGGAAAATGATCGTCCCAATTTCCTTTGAAATCTATTGCGTAGGTTCACAACATATCTTCAATTTTCTGAATTGTCCTTTCACTTTGTCCGTCAGTTTACGGATGATATGCCATACTCATTCTCAGCTTAGTTCCCAAATGATCATGGAATTGTCTCCAGAATCTCGAGTTAAACCTTGGATCTCTATCAGATACGATAGATACAGGAACTCCGTGACGCATCACAATCTCATCCAAATACAATTTGACCAACTTTCCCAATGAAAACCTTTCATTTATCGGCAAGAAATGTGCTGACTTAGTCAACCGATCGATTACCATCCAAATCGCATCATGATTAGACTTGGTTTTAGGTAATCCTACCACGAAATCCATTGCGACATGTTCCCATTTCCATTCTGGTATATCCAATGGCTGAAGCAATCCACTTGGCCTCTGATGTTCCGCTTTGACTCTTTGACACGTATATGAAAGGCATATGTCATAGCCTATTTGTTTATTCGAGGATTTAACTCAACTCAAATAAGAATGTAATAAGTAAATAGTGGATCTATCGTCAGAGAGATCTCACAAAGTAACATCTGTCAAAGGGTTAAGAAACATTATTCATCTACAGACTTGAAGACTTAATTCACTGGAAGAAGCTCAAGAAATTGATCAAGCCTCAGTGATATAAATCAAGATTGTGGATTTAATCAAGTGACAGAGATCTCGTCAGGGTATCAATTAATTACAAGGATTTAATCTGAAGAAATTCAAGAGTATCAAGGTCAAGGCTTGAAGAAACGTCACGCAAGTTAGTCACTCATGAACCAGACAGTACATCGAGTGTCAACATTGAAGTGGTGGAATTGATTCATAATTGACAGTGATTTTCAGAAGATTTTCAGAAGAATGATTGTTGTTCAAGAGTAGTATTAATTCTCTATTAATTAATTAAGTCATTTAATTTAATTAAGAGAATAAATTAAATCTGCAAAGATTAATTTATTGATTAATTGAATTAGTTGGTTAATTAATTCTGAATTAATATTATGCATTTTTCAGAAATGATTTTGGATTTATATTCAAAAAGAAAATCAGCAAATCAGATTTGAACTGGTATGACAATTGGATTGTCATACCGAAAGTCCTACCAAGTCTTTCTGGATAGTTCTGCCAAGTCATTCTATTGTCCTACCGATAGTCTTTCCAAGTCAAGTAATTGTCCTATCGAAAGTTCTATCAGCTCAAATGATTGTCTTGCTAGTTCATTTTGGATTGTCTTGCCGAATGTCATGCTGATTCAATTCGAGTGATCTGTTTACTTAAACCAACAGAAGCAGATCATTTTAATTATCATCAACATACAGAACACACAAGTCAAGAGAAAAATAGCAGAAAACAAAGGCACAACATTTTATTTTTCATCTCCTTTATTCAAGATCAAAATTCTAGATTGAAAAGTTAAATCCAATCCACTAGAATTATTTATCTTGTTCTTGTGTATCAATCTAGCGGATTAAAATCCCTAGAACTTAATCTCAAATCGCATTTAGCATTTGATCTTTTAATTGCAAAAATAGAAAAAGTTCATGTCGAATTTATTCTAGATTTGTAATAATTGATTTGAGATTAATCCCTTGTAACCGATACCGTAGTTGTAACACCTTTCAAGTTTAATAAAAGTTTTATTTAACTTGAATTTTGTTTCACATTTTTATTCCGCATTTTATTCGATTAAACGGTATTGTTTGCATTCAACCCCCCCTTCTACAAACAAATTGGGACCTAACAATTGGTATCCGAGCCTTCTGATTAACATACTAATCTAGATCCTAGACTTTTGTGTTTCTTTCACTTCTTGAATTTTTTATTCACTCAAAAAATTCATAATGACTACACAAAAAGTTGGAACCGTTAAAATTTCACTTTTCGATAAAGAAAATTATGTTATGTGGAAGAAGAAGATGCTACTGTTTTTACAAGTTGCTAATCCCAAATATTTGCAAGTGTTAAAGAAGGGTCCAAAAATTCCTATGGTTATTGAACCAGAGGTAATAGAAAATGATGTGGTGATCACCAAAGCGAGAACTTATGTGAAAGATCCTGAGGATTTCTCTCCTGCTGAAATAGAAGAAGCTTCCCTGGATGCTAGCCTTCAATTAATTTTAGTAGATTCCCTTAATCCCTTGATGAATAGACATGTGATGAATTGTAAAGATTCCAAACATATCTAGGAAACTATTTAGATTATTAATGAAGGCACAGAGGAAGTTAGGAGAACAAGCTAGAAATCCTAACCTCTGAGTATGAATACTTTAAATCCAATCCAGGGGAAGGAATCACTGAAGTGTTTGAGAGGTACAATGCATTGATCAACAACCTGAACATTAATGGTAAATACTATTCCATCAGGGAGGTCAACAAAAAGTTCCTTTTAACACTGCCAACTCATCTCGAACATAGAATCACTGCCATAAGAGAAGCAAGAGATCTGAGTGAGATTTCTTTGGAAAGACTCTATGGTGTGTTAAAGACTTATGAGTTGGAGCAGATTCAGCAGAAGGAAGTTTACGGGAAAGGAAGAGTGGTCAGCACGTCTACTGCTCTAGTAGCTGATGAACAACAACAACAACCACAATATCAACAACAATCTCAACAGTCAGAAAGAATGGTACAGTCTTCCAAGGTTGAAGATAATGTGATAGTAGCAGAATTTGATCCTCCTACTATAAATCAATCAGGAGATGATTATTATTCCTTGGAAGAACTGGAGCAATTGGAGGATGAGTCAATGGCCTTGATTGTCAAGAGATTCTCAAATGTCAGATTCAAAAGGAATCCCAAGTTCAAGTACAAGTCCAACTTCAACAGATTCCAGAAAGGTGGATCTTCATCCTCTAACACCAGCAGTGGTGGGTATAAAACAGGGATGGTTGATCGAAGCACCATTCGATGCTTCAACTGCAATGAGTTGGGACACTTTGCCATAGAATGCAGGAAGCCAAAACAAGTTAGGAAGGACTCTTACGATTCTAATCAGAAGAGTAAATCTGAAAGGGCTTACGTGGCAAAGGGAAGAAGCTGGGATGATACTGACAGTGAAGATGAAGAAGTTGGGAATCTTGCTCTCATGGCTAGTGATGCAAACACCTCATTGTCAAGAAGAGAGGTAAAATTTACTGATGCTGAATTAGTTTATCATCTAGGAGGTTCCTTAGATTGTGCTCGTCGCGATAATGAATTGTTAAATCAACAAATCAAAGACCTTGAGAAAGAGGTCAATGAATTAAGACTTGTGCACATTAATCAAGATAAATTAAAAGAACAAGTATCTTTTCTAGAGAATAGAGTTGACTGTTATAGACAACTTGAAACTATTCTCAAAGACAAGATCACCGGTCTTGAGGCTAAGGTTAAAGCTTACTTTAATTCTTGTTCGAAGTCCAAAGAGTTTTACAATAAGCAAGCTGTTAATCAAACATCTGGTATAGGTTATGATTACAATGCTGTTATTGGAAAATTAGGCATAAACTCCCCTCCTCATGTCTGTGCTAAAGGCAGGGAAGTTGTCACACCCCCAACTTAAATAGCGAAATAAATATAGCTATTACATCATTTTAATGAAGGATACACAACCAATCCAAGATCTTACAGTTTAGGGTTTGGAACAGCCCATCACTACCAGCTATTACATCTGATTACAAATACCGAATCCTCACAGCTATTATTACTTATTCTACCTGAGCTCGAACATAAGCATCAGCATCACAGGTCTTACGGGCAGTCTGCTTGAATCTAACCATAGCTGCTAGCTGTAATATCAGGGTAAAGCAAGAAGTGAGCCAAAAGCTCAACAAGTGCTAACAGTACAACGCAAAACATAAATCGAGATATACCTTTAGGAATGACAATGGAAAGACATAATCAATGATAACGAGAGATAAAACTTATGTGAGTTGGCATCATTTTGCTTGCATCAAAACAATTTTAAAATCATTCTTAATCAAAATCATTTTATGACGCTACGGATTACAGCCGGTGATCAGCCGCGAAGTAATCCCAAACCTCGCTGGGTTCTAAAACATTATTGGGAATCCCTAGGCAACTTTTAAGCCTAATATAAGTGTGGAAAGGACTCACGTCTCAGTCCAGATCCACCATTCAAAGAAAATATTTATCCCCCTTTGGGACTGAAAAATCCATATTTTAATCATTTTAAAAACTGATGCCGATTTCTGACAAAATCTCTTTCGACTGTAATCATTTTTATCAAGGGATTATAGATCAACTTGAAACACTGGAAATATGACACTAAATCTCAGGGCCATGATCCACTAGACTTTACTATATTAGGGTAATTGAGAGGTTTCCATAAACAAGAACTTTGACAAGGAAATTGAGCAAGGCTATTGGATAATATGAAAGAGTAATGCCAAACTAGGCTTAAAGCAATGGTTGTAGACAAGGTATAGGTATTAGAACATCAAGAAGATAAGCATCACTGGTTCCAATAGGATAGAGGTGTTAAAATATAAAGAAAGTGATCATCAGCTCAAGATATAACAGGGTATCAAGCTTTAGGGTAAGGATAGGGTTATCAAACAATCATGAATGAATTTAAGAAATGATTGGCTTTTAGGTATCAAGATAAAGTTTCTATCGAGGTTATTTCAAGAGTTGAATCAAAGCATCAGGGTGCAATATCAAGATTTCTCAGGGATCAATAGCATGATAATCGAAAGGATCAATAAAGTATTATAACAAATCTCTATTTTATCATGGCATTAAACTATCATGAAAGACTTTTGAAATACTTGCAATACGTACTCGAGGGTTCATGGCATCTCTATGTAACTCAAAGATAAACAAAAGATACGCTTGATTTAAATATATCAAAATGACTCAGGATAATTGCATCGATATATATATGAACTGTTTACAGTAAATACGAAGGTCAAGTTGAATCACTTGCCTTGAGATAGACTGGTCTGGTCTGACTGGTAGGAGCAACAACTGGAGCTTCACTCGACTTTTATGGCAAGTTTTCCCTCGTCTCGAGATCCTACATAAATAATAATAATCCTCATTATAATATATTCTTACCATCTTAACCTATTTACAACCCGAAATTAAACATGGATGGCACTTAGGCCTATACGCACTTAATTCATATCCACCATTATATTTTCAAATGTACAGACGTAGCCACATAATCACATATCGTATATTAATACCAAATAACATCATATACACCATAATGCCACACTAGGCTTGGATGATCTCGACTCACCACTTAAGTCACTTGGTCGCTAACTAAACAAAGCCTTCAAATTTGGGCTTCCTAACTCAATGTGCCTTTCCTAAATTATCCAAAACCTATTGACCCTCACTTGTGCCTTTTGCTCTACTGACCTTATACTATCTTACAACTATGGTGGTTTACCTAATACTCACTTCTAAGTGTTCTAAAGCTATGTGATAAGTGAAAGTGCTCACTGGTGCAAATTTCAGAATGGTAACTAAGGTTTCTTGAGTGCATTAGACACTCTTAAACTACAAGTTTTTCTTCAAAATTTTTACACAAGACTCTCCTGACCTAAGGGCATCTCACAAGCTTGATGTGGCTCAAAGGCCTGGCTTGGGCCTTCTTGGGTCTAAGCTAAAAGTCTAAGGTTCCCCTGTTTTTCTGGGCAGAAAATGCCCTGACTTGAATTATCTTGTGACACATGGTTCTAGCTCATATCCTATGAACTATGGTTGGAAAAACTTCTCTGACATACCCTCTAACTAAGGCCCAATTGGGCCTAATGAGGGCCTACCCATGACATGGCCAAATCTCCCTATTTCTAAGTTGCAACAAAACTGTCCCCTGCTGGACAGATTTTGTTATTCTACTTGTGCACCTAACCAAATGACATGCAAACCTCCAACCAACTCCTAAAACCTATTATATACTCCCCATACTAACTTCTGGTAGCTTGGGCCTCAAAGTGCACATCAATGACATGGTCAAAACTCACTCTAAACCTCAGGGTACTAAACTGATTTTTCTGCAGAAACTATAACTCTCATTTTCCAAGGCTTTGACTTGACAAACCTATCTAACAACAACTCAAAACTTAAACAAGGACTTATACATGGTATTCTACTGAACTAACTCCCTTTTTCTCAAAATAACCTTGGTGAGATCATCCTTACCTAAGGTGCAACTATGGCAAAATAAAAGAGACTACTCTTTACAAATCACAAACCTTTATATTCTTGAAGCAACAAGATATATATTTATTTTTTTATAATAGATAACTACGAATTATTACCATGCAATAAGAAGTATAAATCAATATTAATACATTATTCCTACTGAAATTAAGGCTCACTAACAACATGAATCTAAATGATCAAAACTTCCAAAAAATCAAAAGTGATTTACATGCATGCATGCTTTCGGATCTTTCAAGCCAAAGCAACATGATTTCCAAATAAATTTTTATCATAATTCAACATGCAAGCCTAACATGGATTACAACTAAATGATCAACTAGCATGCAAAAGGGTTTTATCAAGCTTTTACTATAAAATTCACGTTATCATCACAAAATACACAAAAATGTAACAAGGCAACAAAACACCATCCATTCGGCTCCTATCAATTCATGGCCGAATGGATTAGGGTAAGAACAACATTTCATAAGTGTAACACTCTTATGTCTAGCCATTCTTGACCCTATGATACTATATCTCATGGTGAAAGCCTTAGATTCACAAGAATCAAGGAGGTTCACTTTGAGTTTAACAAAAATATCACCATGCAAGGTCAAAACATAGGTTTTTCACTCTAAACTTTTGAAATATATATAAGAATAACATATAGGGAGTAAAATTACTTGGATATAAGATGATTGTTTGAGTGAGAGTTGAAGAAAGAAGGGGATGGGGCTCGGTTTTGGTGGTTGCCGAGAGGGGAGGGGAAAAACCGAGAGGTGAGGGAGGAGGGAGGGAGAAGAGAGTGAAGTGGTGGGGTGAAGTGAGGTGATGATCACTTCTTGGACTTGTTTTTATGCATTGATTTGACTATAATGTGAGTGGGTTTGAGATTTTACAAGAGTAACCCTCCAATATAGTTAGGTAGATTTGCATGCAAGGGTAAAGGGGTAAATTGGTTAGCAAAATGTGAGTTAGTGGGGTTGAGAATGTCTTCTTTGCCCTTTGATTAAATAGAAGAGAGTTTGCATGCAAGGTTATTCATGTAATTTGATAAATATGACAACTAAAATTTATAATGATTTATTTTTATAAAATAAAATACAAGTTCAAAAATTATAAAATTTATACCATAAATTAACTTGTATTTTTAGAGAATTTATAAAATTATTTTCAAAATTTGTGAACAAAATGCCTTTTAAAAGAAGATTTTTCCAAAGCTTAGAATATTCCTTATAAATAAAAAATAAAGAGATTAAATAAACTCTTGCTTTGAAAAATCATATACTACTCAAAGCAAATTTATAATGCAGAAATTTTCACTCACACAAACGTACAATCATTGAATATATTTTCATTTGACTTAATATTATACCAAATTCACAAATAATATTACATAAAATGACGGTCGTAACATCAAATTTATACCATAAATTAACTTGTATTTTTAGAGACTTTATAAAATCATTTTCAAAATTTGTGAACAAAATGCCTTTTAAAAGAAGATTTTTCCAAAGCTTAGAATATTCCTTATAAATCAAAAATAAAGAGATTAAATAAACTCTTGCTTTGAAAAATCATATACTACCCAAAGCAAATTTATAATGCAGAAATTTTCACTCACACAAACGTACAATCATTGAATATATTTTCATTTGACTTAATATTATACCAAATTCACAAATAATATTACATAAAATGCCGGTCGTAACATCCTCTCCCCCTTAAGGGATTCTGTCCCCAGAATCTAAGAGAACAGATGAGGATACCGGGAACGCATATCAGACTCTAACTCCCAAGTCGACTCTTCGGCCTTAGGGTTCCTTCAAAGTACTTTTACTAACTTTACTGACTTATTTCTAAGACTCTTTACTTGCCAGTCGAGTATTTTAACCGGTTGCTCCACAAATGACAGGTCTGCCTGAATTTCTACGGGTTCATATTCTATCACATGGCTAGTGTCAGGATTATATTTCTTAAGTAACGACACATGGAACATATTATGCACATGCCGATACTGAGGTGGTAAGGCCAACTCGTAGGCCACCTTTCCTACTTGACTTAAAATCTCAAAAGGACCTATGTATCTAGGTGCTAACTTTCCTTTCTTGCCATATCTCATCAACCCTTTCCTAGGTGACACCTTTAGCAACACAGCTTCGCCAATTTGGAATTGAACATCCTTACGCGCTGGATCCGCATACTTCCTCTGTCTATCTTGAGCAGCAAGCAACCTTTTCTGAATTAACTTGACTGAGTCATGCAACTGTTGTACCAATTCTGAGCCGAGAATTCTTCCTTCTCCTACTTCATCCCAACTTGTTGGTGATCTACATTTTTGCCCGTATAAAGCTTCATATGGTGGCATGCCGATACTGGAATGATAGCTGTTGTTATATGAGAATTCAATCAATGGCAGGTGGTCGTCCCAACTTCCTGCAAAATCGATTGCACAACTGCGCAACATGTCTTCGATTGTTTGAATCGTCCTTTCGCTCTGACCATCAGTCTGCGGGTGATACGCCGTGCTCATATTCAACTTCGTGCCAAGACATTCCTGGAATTGCTTCCAGAATCTCGAGTTAAATCGGGGATCTCTGTCTGAAACTATTGATACGGGTACTCCATGCCTTAATACGATTTCGTGCACATACAGATGAACCAACTTGTCCAGTGACGACTTCTCAATTATTGGAAGGAAATGCGCCGACTTCGTAAGACGATCAATTATAACCCATATTGCGTCATGTCCGGATTTTGTTCGCGGTAGTCCTACTATAAAGTCCATAGCGATATTTTCCCATTTCCATTCTGGAATCTTCAGGGGCTGAATTAATCTGCTTGGTCGTTCATGTTCTGCCTTTACTTTCTGACAAGTATAGCACTTCGCAACCCATTCTGCCACGTCTCGCTTCATATTTGGCCACCAAAAGTTCTTCTTTAAGTCTTGATACATCTTGGTGCTTCCCGGGTGGATTGAAAATTTCGAATGGTGGGCTTCACGGAGGATCTTATTCTTTAATTCAGGTACATGAGGAATCCATATTCTGGATGAAAACCTTAGTATTCCTTGCTCATCCCTTTTAGTATTAATCTCTTCTCCAGATAACTGATTTTTCTCTTTTTCCATTACTTCCTCTTGACACTTCTTTATCTTTTCCATTAGTGTTGGCTGAAAGGTCATTGCACGACAAACTTCTTTGACTTTCCCATCAGCATAAAGTTCCAATTCAAATTTTCCGATTTCTTCAGATAACTCTTTTGATGTTATCATCGTATTAAATCTCTCCTTCCGACTCAGCGCATCGGCCACTACGTTCGCCTTTCCAGGATGGTAATTTATCGAACAGTCATAGTCCTTGATCAATTCCAGCCATCTCCTCTGCCTCATATTGAGTTCTTTCTGAGTAAAAATGTACTTTAAACTCTTGTGATCCGTGTAGATTTCACACTTCTCTCCATAGAGATAGTGTCTCCAAATCTTGAGTACGAACACTATGGCGGCTAGTTCCAAGTCATGCGTCGGATACTTTAACTCGTGCGGCTTCAACTGTCTTGACGCATATGCTATTACCTTACTGTGTTGCATCAACACACAACCCAAACCCTTATGTGAAGCGTCGCTGAATATTACAAAATTCCCTTGATCATCTGGAAGTACCAACACCGGAGCTGTTACCAACTTCTGTTTTAACTCTTGAAAGCTATTTTCACATTCTGCACTCCATTCAAACTTTTGATTCTTTCTGGTTAACTTGGTCAATGGCGTGGCGATCTTCGAGAAATCCTTGACGAATCTTCTATAGTATCCGGCCAATCCTAGAAAACTTCGCACTTCCGTAGGAGTCTTTGGCCTCTCCCAACTCATAACTGCCTCAATCTTCGCCGGATCCACTTTAACTCCCTCATTTCCAATAACATGCCCCAAAAATTGAACTTCCTTTAACCAAAACTCACATTTGGTAAACTTGGCATACAACTTCTCTTGTCGGAGTATCTCCAATGCTATCCAGAGGTGCTGCTTATGTTCTTCTTCCGACTTAGAATAAATAAGGATGTCATCAATAAATACCACGACAAATTTATCCAAATACTTCTTAAATACTCGATTCATTAGATCCATAAATGCGGCCGGAGCGTTGGTCAATCCAAACGGCATTACTAGGAATTCATAATGCCCATATCTGGTCCTAAATGCGGTCTTGGGAATATCTTCTTCCTTGATCTTTAATTGATGGTATCCCGATCTCAAATCAATCTTCGAAAAGCATTTTGCTCCCTTTAACTGATCAAAAAGGTCATCTATCCTTGGTAGCGGGTAGCGGTTCTTGATCGTTACTTTATTCAACTCCCGGTAATCTATGCATAGACGCATACTCCCATCTTTCTTCTTCACAAAGAGAACAGGTGCTCCCCATGGCGACGTACTTGGTCGTATCACTCCCTTATCCAATAATTCTTGTAGCTGGCTCGCCAACTCTTTCATTTCTGCTGGTGCCATCCTATACGGAGCCTTTGAAACTGGTTCCGTGCCTGGAGCAAGGTTAATCTCGAACTCAATTTGTCGATCTGGTGGTAAGCCTGGTAGTTCGTCGGGAAACACATCGGGGAACTCATTAACTACAGGAATATCTTCCATGCTGGGGCTGCCTCTCTCTGAATCCACTACATATGCTAGGAACGACTCACAACCTTTTCTAAGTAACTTCTTAGCCTGAATAATTGTAAGAAATAGTTGCTCTTGCCTCTGCCCCTTAAATACTACCTTCTCTCCACTCTTCGTCTTTAAATACACTCTCTTGGTCTTACAATTTATCTGAGCGCTATTCTCTCCTAACCAATCCATTCCTAAAATTATATCAAACTCTCCCAGCTTGAAGAGTATCAAGTCGGCTGAGAACTTATATCCCGAAATATCAATCTCACATTTTGGACAAAATTGATTCACAGGAATCTTCTCTTGGTTCGCAATTACCACATTTACTACCTCACTCATAACCGTTTTATCACATTGGAGCTTATCAACGAAAGATTCTGATATGAAAGATCTTGTTGCTCCCGAATCAATCAATACTTTAGCTTTGACATTATTGAATAAAAGTGTACCTGCTATCACCTCAGAATTCTAAACAACATCTTTCATCTTTAGATCAAATGTCCTTGCTGTTGCTTGCGGGGTTGGTGCGGGTGGTGGAGGTAATGCCAATACCTCAGCTGGCACGCTTGCACTGGTACTTGCCACGTTCATCAGAGCTCTGACTGGTCCTGTTGCCTTACACTCCCTAGCCATGTGTCTAGTCTTCCCACACTTGTAACACGTAACTCCTGGCTTCGGCATCTTGCACTCGTTTGCCAAATGTCCCTTCTGATTGCACCTATAACAGGTCATACTCAGCTTATTGCATACTCCGGGGTGCCTTCTTCCACAGTGCTTGCATTCTGGTCTCTGGAACCTGTTTTCTCCAACTTGCCCTTGGCTTGCCTGGTGGTTCCCTTTTGATTCTTGCCTTTTTCCCAAATTTCCCTTCCTTTGAAAATTTCCGCCCTTCTGGGAACCAATCCTCTTTATATTCCGATCTTGCAAACTTCCAGCTTCAGACTTTTCTCCATAAAATGGAACCTTCCTCTTCTTGTTATCCCTCTCTTTCCTTGACTGCATCCCATTATTTTCAATCAGAGCAGCTTTCTGTACTACTCCCGCATAAGTTTCAAGCTCAAACATAGCCACCCTATCTCTGATCCAAGGCTCCAATCCTTGCTGAAATTTCTTTGCTTTTTCTTCCTCAGTGCTAGTATACTTTGTCACAAACCTTGACAACTCAGTGAACTTCTTCTCATATTCCAGTATAGTCATGTTCCCTTGCTTTAACTCAAGAAATTTTAGCTCCATCTGATTCTGCATGTACTTAGGGTAATACTTGTCCAGAAATAACTTCTTAAATCTCTCCCAAGAAACCTGCTGAGTGACTTCCATAGCTTTTACTGATTCCCACCAATAGATGACTTCTCCCTTCAAGAAGTAAGTAGCATACGGCGTCTTCTGATCGTCTCCTAACTGCACCAACTCAAATGCCCTTTCCATCTCCTTGATCCATGTGTTTGCTATCACTGGATCAGTGGTATCATGAAATACAGGTGGATTCATATTCTGAAAAGCTTTGAAAGTGACAATTTGTCTAGGTGGTACTGGTGGTTCAGGTGGTTGGTGTGGCTCACGGTTATCTTGGTTTTCAATTCGTTGTTGAAGAGTTAGTTGTTGTTGAGCTATAGCATTGGTTTGCTGTTGCAAGGTTTCCAGTAGTCGAAGAATGTTTGGGTCTGTAGTGAAGGTGGTTGTTGGGTTCTTCTTTTTGGGAGGCATGATCCTGAAATAAGAGTTGTGTCATAACAGATATGAATGATAAAATGATTCGAGGGTATCGCATGGCATTCTCATTTACATATGGGGTCAAGTTTCCAAATTAAGCAGATATGATGATAAAAACATAAAATAACAGTTGAGAGCAAATGGAACAATAGCACATAATTATTGAAATTTTAAAGGTCACAGTACATAGGATTGGGACATAGTCTGATTCTAGGAATAACAGGCTTATTTAAAGGAAAGACGGAAACAACTGGGGATTCCATAGAGTCTGATAGTACAACAACATGAAAGATAAATGGAAAGAACTAAGGCTCCACTCCATCTGAACGGGGCTTGGTAGTCTTTTCCTCTCGAAGCATCTTCACAATGCTCTGGAGCTCATCCGCCACCATCTGAATGACATACTGGCTGGTACGGTCCCGGTGTGCTGGCATCTCCTCAAGCTTAGTGTTGACGTACTGAACCAAGGTCTCAAGTCTCGCAATCATCTGCTCCTTGGGCTTCCCTTCGTAGTTTCGGCTGTCCGGATACACGTTCTTCAGTCGGTCTATCAGTCGGTCGTACTTGCCCTGAAGCATGTCGAACTCGCGCCTCAACTCAGCATACACGGAGAAAGCAATAGTGTCGTCCGACCCAGAGGATGACGAGGAATGCGCCCTTTGCTGACAACCAATAAGAGGAGTATTAATAATAATTTACTTAACCTACTCTCTCGCATAATATCTATAACCTACACACAAATCCTATAACCTATTTGGGCTGTCCAGGGACTCTAAACCGTAGCTCTGATACCAAAACCTGTCACACCCCCAACTTAAATAGCGAAATAAATATAGCTATTACATCATTTTAATGAAGGATACACAACCAATCCAAGATCTTACAGTTTAGGGTTTGGAACAGCCCATCACTACCAGCTATTACATCTGATTACAAATACCGAATCCTCACAGCTATTATTACTTATTCTACCTGAGCTCGAACATAAGCATCAGCATCACAGGTCTTACAGGCAGTCTGCTTGAATCTAACCATAGCTGCTAGCTGTAATATCAGGGTAAAGCAAGAAGTGAGCCAAAAGCTCAACAAGTGTTAACAGTACAACGCAAAACATAAATCGAGATATACCTTTAGGAATGACAATGGAAAGACATAATCAATGATAACGAGAGATAAAACTTATGTGAGTTGGCATCATTTTGCTTGCATCAAAACAATTTTAAAATCATTCTTAATCAAAATCATTTTATGACGCTACATATTACAGCCGGTGATCAGCCGCGAAGTAATCCCGAACCTCGCTGGGTTCTAAAACATTATTGGGAATCCCTAGGCAACTTTTAAGCCTAATATAAGTGTGGAAAGGACTCGCGTCTCAGTCCAGATCCACCATTCAAAGAAAACATTTATCCCCCTTTGGGACTGAAAAATCCACATTTTAATCATTTTAAAAACTGATGCCGATTTCTGACAAAATCTCTTTCGACTGTAATCATTTTTATCAAGGGATTATAGATCAACTTGAAACACTGGAAATATGACACTAAATCTCAGGGCCATGATCCACTAGACTTTACTATATTAGGGTAATTGAGAGGTTTCCATAAACAAGAACTTTGACAAGGAAATTGAGCAAGGCTATTGGATAATATGAAAGAGTAATGCCAAACTAGGCTTAAAGCAATGGTTGTAGACAAGGTATAGGTATTAGAACATCAAGAAGATAAGCATCACTGGTTCCAATAGGATAGAGGTGTTAAAATATAAAGAAAGTGATCATCAGCTCAAGATATAACAGGGTATCAAGCTTTAGGGTAAGGATAGGGTTATCAAACAATCATGAATGAATTTAAGAAATGATTGGCTTTTAGGTATCAAGATAAAGTTTCTATCGAGGTTATTTCAAGAGTTGAATCAAAGCATCAGGGTGCAATATCAAGATTTCTCAGGGATCAATAGCATGATAATCAAAAGGATCAATAAAGTATTATAACAAATCTCTATTTTATCATGGCATTAAACTATCATGAAAGACTTTTGAAATACTTGCAATACGTACTCGAGGGTTCATGGCATCTCTATGTAACTCAAAGATAAACAAAAGATACGCTTGATTTAAATATATCAAAATGACTCAGGATAATTGCATCGATATATATATGAACTGTTTACAGTAAATACGAAGGTCAAGTTGAATCACTTACCTTGAGATAGACTGGTCTGGTCTGACTGGTAGGAGCAACAACTGGAGCTTCACTCAACTTTTATGGCAAGTTTTCCCTCGTCTCGAGATCCTACATAAATAATAATAATCCTCATTATAATATATTCTTACCATCTTAACCTATTTACAACCCGAAATTAAACATGGATGGCACTTAGGCCTATACGCACTTAATTCATATCCACCATTATATTTTCAAATGTACAGACGTAGCCACATAATCACATATCGTATATTAATACCAAATAATATCATATACACCATAATGCCACACTAGGCTTGGATGATCTCGACTCACCACTTAAGTCACTTGGTCGCTAACTAAACAAAGCCTTCAAATTTGGGCTTCCTAACTCAATGTGCCTTTCCTAAATTATCCAAAACCTATTGACCCTCACTTATGCCTTTTGCTCTACTGACCTTATACTATCTTACAACTATGGTGGTCGACCTAATACTCACTTCTAAGTGTTCTAAAGCTATGTGATAAGTGAAAGTGCTCACTGGTGCAAATTTCAGAATGGTAACTAAGGTTTCTTGAGTGCATTAGACACTCTTAAACTACAAGTTTTTCTTCAAAATTTTTACACAAGACTCTCCTGACCTAAGGGCATCTCACAAGCTTGATGTGGCTCAAAGGCCTGGCTTGGGCCTTCTTGGGCCTAAGCTAAAAGTCCAAGGTTCCCCTGTTTTTCTGGGCAGAAAATGCCCTGACTTGAATTATCTTGTGACACATGGTTCTAGCTCATATCCTATGAACTATGGTTGGAAAAACTTCTCTGACATACCCTCTAACTAAGGCCCAATTGGGCCTAATGAGGGCCTACCCATGATATGGCCAAATCTCCCTATTTCTAAGTTGCAACAAAACTGTCCCCTGCTGGACAGATTTTGTTATTCTACTTGTGCACCTAACCAAATGACATGAAAACCTCCAACCAACTCCTAAAACCTATTATATACTCCCCATACTAACTTCTGGTAGCTTGGGCCTCAAAGTGCACATCAATGACATGGTCAAAACTCACTCTAAACCTCAGGGTACTAAACTGATTTTTCTCCAGAAACTATAACTCTCATTTTCCAAGGCTTTGACTTGACAAACCTATCTAACAACAACTCAAAACTTAAACAAGGACTTATACATGGTATTCTACTGAACTAACTCCCTTTTTCTCAAAATAACCTTGGTGAGATCATCCTTACCTAAGGTGCAACTATGGCAAAACAAAAGAGACTACTCTTTACAAATCACAAACCTTTATGCTCTTGAAGCAACAAGATATATATTTATTTTTTTATAATAGATAACCATGAATTATTACCATGCAATAAGTAGTATAAATCAATATTAATACATTATTCCTACTGAAATTAAGGCTCACTAACAACATGAATCTAAATGATCAAAACTTCCAAAAAATCAAAAGTGATTTACATGCATGCATGCTTTCGGATCTTTCAAGCCAAAGCAACATGATTTCCAAATAAATTTTTATCATAATTCAACATGCAAGCCTAACATGGATTACAACTAAATGATCAACTAGCATGCAAAAGGGTTTTATCAAGCTTTTACTATAAAATTCACGTTATCATCACAAAATACACAAAAATGTAACAAGGCAACAAAACACCATCCATTCGGCTCCTATCAAGTCATGGCCGAATGGATTCGGGTAAGAACAACATTTCATAAGTGTAACACTCTTATGTCTAGCCATTCTTGACCCTATGATACTATATCTCATGGTGAAAGCCTTAGATTCACAAGAATCAAGGAGGTTCACTTTGAGTTTAACAAAAACATCACCATGCAAGGTCAAAACATAGGTTTTTCACTCTAAACTTTTGAAATATATATAAGAATAACATATAGGGAGTAAAATTACTTGGATATAAGATGATTGTTTGAGTGAGAGTTGAAGAAAGAAGGGGATGGGGCTCGGTTTTGGTGGTTGCCGAGAGGGGAGGGGAAAAACCGAGAGGTGAGGGAAAAGGGAGGGAGAAGAGAGTGAAGTGGTGGGGTGAAGTGAGGTGATGATCACTTCTTGGACTTGTTTTTATGCATTGATTTGACTATAATGTGAGTGGGTTTGAGATTTTACAAGAGTAACCCTCCAATATAGTTAGGTAGATTTGCATGCAAGGGTAAAGAGGTAAATTGGTTAGCAAAATGTGAGTTAGTGGGGTTGAGAATGTCTTCTTTGCCCTTTGATTAAATAGAAGAGAGTTTGCATGCAAGGTTATTCATGTAATTTGATAAATATGATAACTAAAATTTATAATGATTTATTTTTATAAAATAAAATACAAGTTCAAAAATTATAAAATTTATACCATAAATTAACTTGTATTTTTAGAGACTTTATAAAATCATTTTCAAAATTTGTGAACAAAATGCCTTTTAAAAGAAGATTTTTCCAAAGCTTAGAATATTCCTTATAAATCAAAAATAAAGAGATTAAATAAACTCTTGCTTTGAAAAATCATATACTACCCAAAGCAAATTTATAATGCAGAAATTTTCACTCACACAAACGTACAATCATTGAATATATTTTCATTTGACTTAATATTATACCAAATTCACAAATAATATTACATAAAATGCCGGTCGTAACATCAAATTTATACCATAAATTAACTTGTATTTTTAGAGACTTTATAAAATCATTTTCAAAATTTGTGAACAAAATGCCTTTTAAAAGAAGATTTTTCCAAAGCTTAGAATATTCCTTATAAATCAAAAATAAAGAGATTAAATAAACTCTTGCTTTGAAAAATCATATACTACCCAAAGCAAATTTATAATGCAGAAATTTTCACTCACACAAACGTACAATCATTGAATATATTTTCATTTGACTTAATATTATACCAAATTCACAAATAATATTACATAAAATGCCGGTCGTAACAGAAGTACCACATGTGCTTAAGGGTGTTGATGAACCCCTCTATAAAGAATCAATTGTTGAACCATTTGATGAGACCTCATTTATTATTCAAGAAGAAATTCGTGTTGAAGATAATGCTAATGGGAAAGCTGTCTCCAAGTCAAGTGTGTCAAAAGTTCCAGTCAAGGTTGTGAAAGCAACTGAGACTAATTCAGACACACATGAGTTGGATAACACAAATGCCATGTCTACCATGCATAAGTTTCCTATTGTTAATCCCTCTCATAAAGCATGTGGTGTTCCTGATTGTATGTATTGTGCTTTTAATCTGATGTTTGCTTATTTTAATGGTAAGCATGTTTCTAATGATAAGACTACTCCTCGTCAGCATGTGAATAATAGAAAGCATGATAGGTCTAAGACTGCTAGTCCTCCTAAAGCTAGAAAGGAGACATTTGTGCCTAAGCCTAAACAGAAATTTGTCAAGGCTGTTCACAAGGTCAAATGTTCAGTCATTGAGAACGTTGAGAATATTAAAATTAAGAATGTTGTTTTGCCTGATAAAGGCCAATTTTACAAGTATGTCGGACCCAGCCAAACTTGGGTTCCGAAGAAGGTCTAATCCATTTGTATTGCAGGGCATTAAATAGGTACAACCGGTAGTGTGGATTCTTGACAGCGGATCGTCAAGACATATGACCGGAGATAGAGCCCTGCTATCAAATGTGGTTGAGAAAGCTGGCCCAGTGGTTACCTTTGGAGATAACAGCAAAGGTTTAACGGAGGGATATGGCTGTTTGCTAGCTGGAAATGTTATCATTGAAAATGTGTATGTTGTGCAAGGACTTGACCACAATCTGCTTAGCATTAGTCAGTTCTGTGACAACGGCTACAATATTTTATTCGACAAGCTGAAGTGTCAGATTCTGCACAAGAAAAGTGAAAAACCCTCCTTAATGGGAATCCGGAAAGGAAATCTATTCGTAGCTGACATGAACTCTGGAAGCAATCCTGAAGTCAATTACTTCTATGCAAAGGCATCGTCAGATGAGAGTTGGCTATGGCACAAGAGACTTTCTCATCTCAATTTCAAAACAATGAATTCTCTTGTAAAAAGAGAATTGGTAAGAGGTCTGCCTCAGCTGGAATTCTCTCCAGAAGGACTATGTGAGGCTTGCCAGAAAGGAAAGTCAAAGAAAGCGAGTCACAGAGGCACTGACACATCTTCCATAACTGGTGTTCTGCAATTATTGCACATGGATTTATTTGGACCAGTTAATGTCCTTTCGATGTCAAAGAAGTGTTACTGTCTTGTGATAGTTGATGACTATTCCAAGTATACGTGGGTTTTATTTCTTCACTCTAAGGATGAAACACCACAAGTTGTGATTGATCATATCAAGATGATTGAGTTAGATTCTAACGTCCCTGTTAGAGAAATAAGGTCAGATAATGGAACAGAATTCAAGAATTCACTTCTCAATGGATTCTGTACAGACAAAGGGATTACCAGACAATTTTCAGCTCCTAGAACCCCTCAGCAAAATGGAGTGGTAGAAAGGAAGAATCGTACATTGATTGAAGCTGCAAGAACGATGTTAAGTGAATCAGGTGTTCCAATGTACTTTTGGGCTGAAGCTGTCAATACTGCATGTTATACTCAGAATCGAACTCTAATCAACAAAGACTTCATGAAAACTCCTTATGAGATTTTGAATGAACAGAAACCTTCTATCAAATACTTTCATGTATTTGGTGCCAGATGCTTCGTGCTCAAGGATGGAGATGAGCGTCGTGGTAAATTCGAGGCAAAGGCATATGAGGGTATTTTTGTTGGATATGGAAGAAGATCATACAGAGTGTATATCACTGATCAACACAAAGTAACTGAAAGTGTCAATGTTACATTTGATGGCACTAAACTCCCTAGTATCCAAACTGAAGATCCTTCTGAGAAACTGAAGTTTGATGATATGTCAGATTCAGAATCAGAACATGGTCAAGAACCTGAGGTTGATGCTGGTGAAGAACCTGTTAATCATGATGATACTCAAGGTAATAGTGATGGAAACTTTGGCAACAATGGAGATACCACTGCTACTGACGGAGAATCTTCAAGTCAACATGGCAACAACTTAGGGGGAGATGCTGAAGGATCATCTAGTAGGACACAACATCCAAATGAATTTCAAGGCGAATCATCAAGATCAAATCTTCCAAGACAGACTGTCTGGAATAAAGCTCATCCTTTTGAGTTGATTATTGGTGATCCAGATGTTGGAGTCAGAACTAGACGTGCTACTCAAAATGAGTGTCTGTTCTCAGGATTTCTTTCTGAGATGGAACCTAAGAAGATTGAAGAAGCACTAACTGATCCAGATTGGGTGATTGCTATGCAAGATGAACTCAATCAGTTTGAAAGTCAACAAGTCTGGAAACTGGTACCTAGACCTACACACAAGAAAGCTGTTGGTACTAGGTGGGTATTCAGGAATAAACTAGATGAAGATGGTGTGGTTACAAGAAACAAGGCAAAACTGGTAGCAAAAGGGTATTCTCAAGCTGAAGGCATTGATTATGATGAAACCTATGCTCCAGTGGCTAGACTTGAGGCCATCAGGATATTTCTGGCATTCGCAGCATTCTCAAACTTAAAAGTTTATCAAATGGATGTCAAGAGCGCCTTTCTGAATTGAAAGCTGGATGAAGAGGTATATGTAGAGCAACCTCCTGGTTTTGAAGATCCAGATCATTTGGATTTTGTCTTCTTTCTTTTTAAGGCTATCTATGGGCTCAAACAGTCTCCAAGAAAATGGTATGACACTCTCTCTGAATTTCTTATTGAAAATAGCTTTATTAGAGGTGTCATAGACAAAACTCTCTTTTCTAAAAAACATAAGAATGATACTATATTAGTCCAAGTCTATGTGGATGATATAATATTTGGGTCTACTAATGATAATCTCTGTAAGAGATTTGCTAAGTTAATGCACAGCAAGTTTGAAATGAGCATGATGGGAGAGCTGAAGTTCTTTCTTGGATTACAAGTAAATCAAAGGTTAGATGGAACATTTATTTGTCAATCCAAGTATCTCAAGGAAATCCTCAAAAAGTACAATCTAGAGGATTCTGCATCAGCAAGGACTCCATCAACTACAGTTGTGAAGCTTGGACCATGTGAAAACTCCATTAAGGTAGATGTCACAAGCTACAGAGGTATGATTGGCTCGTTACTATATCTTACTGCAAGTAGACCAGATATTATGTATACTACATGCTTATGTGCAAGGTTCCAAGCGGATCCTAGAGATATTCATCTCGTTGCTGTTAAACGAATCTTAAGATATCTTAAGGGAACACCAAATCTAGGTATTTGGTACCCTAAAGAATCTGGTTTTAACCTTGTTGGATATACAGATTCAGATTTCGCAGGAAGTGTTGTTGATAGGAAAAGCACCTCAGGGAGTTGTCAATTCCTAGGAAGCAGGCTAGTCTCTTGGTACAGCAAGAAACAGCAAACAGTTTCCAACTCAACGGCCGAGGCTGAATATATTGTTGCTGGAAGCTGCTATGCTCAGATCTTGTGGATTAGGAACCAGCTACGAGACTATGGCTTTGTATTAAACAAAATTCCTATTTTATGTGACAATACAAGTGCAATAGCCATCACCAACAACCCTGTGCAGCACTCGAGGACAAAGCACATTGACATCAGGTATCATTTTATTAGAGAGCACGTCATGAATGGTACTGTTGAACTATTTTTTGTTCCAACAGAAGATCAAATAGCAGATATTTTCACTAAACCACTTGATGAATCCACATTTACCAGATTAGTTGGTAAATTGGGCATGTTGAATAGTTTTAGTGATTAATTTAGTTAATATCTGAAATCTGCTCTTGAATGAATTTACAAATGAATTTTTCATAAATGAAAAATTCATTTGCAAATTTATTTTATCATTTTATCATATTTCTTGATTTTTCTATGTAATTTATATTATCTTATCTGTTTTATTTACTCGACTTGTTAACTTCAAATATCTCAGAATATTTTATTTTCTCTAAAAATATTTTTCTATGAATTTTATTTGCTAAAATTCAACAGAAATCTATTTTTGGAATAAAAATAATTAATTCTGAAATATTGTCTTTGTTTTTATAAATATTTTCTGTAATAATATATAATTGTCTTTCTACTGGAATGACAATCGGCAAGACAATTAAAATTGTCTTGCTGAAAATCATTTCAGTACACATATATATATATAAATCTGTTATATACTAATTTTGCTTATAATTGTTTTATTTCCAGAATGACAATCGGCAAGACAATTGAAATTGTCTTGCTGAAAGTCATTTCAGTATATAATTGTGTTTTATTTTGTTATCAGTATAGTTTTATACTGGCAAGACAATCGGTGTGACTATCAATTGTCTTGCCAGTTATAAACCTTATTTATTAATATTTTCCGTTTATTTTATACTGGTATGACAATCGGTATGACTATCAGATTGTCATACCAGTTATATATATTTAGTGTTTATTAATTTTATTTCAATAAGTTTTATGTCTTTAAGCTGGTGTGACAATCGGTATGACAATCCGATTGTCATACCAGTTATACTACTTAACTTTTTTTGTGTTTGTTTTGTTTCATAACTCATTCACTACAGTTTTTCAAAAAATTTCAACAGTTTTTTTCTCTCTTCTCTCTCTTCGATCAAAAACAAATTCAACTGCCTTTGATCTCCTTTGCTCGAGTTTTTACTCAGCAATCTAAATCATCACTCCCGTGATATATACTTACATATATATACATACAGGAGTGCTGCCAAAAATTTTTTCAAAATTTTCTTTTAATCATTGTGTTTGTTGATTTTGGTTTTTTTTGATTTAAAATTTTAATTTCTGTTTTGTGTCTTTTGGCTTTTCAAATCTGCGTTTGTGAGTTAAGAATTTTAACGAGATACATTTCTGTCTAAATTTTTCGATTATAATTAATTTAATTCGAATTATTAAATTAATTTAATTAATTCGAATTTTCTTAATATTATTCTTAAAATTCTGAAAGTGTGTGTCTTATTATTATTTTAAATGGCTCACAATTTCCAAATTGTCGCGCATAATCAGGTTGGTTATTTTAATCCAGAAAAATATGATGTGGAAAAATTTAAACCTTGGATTAGATTTTTAAATGACCATTCGATTGTTAGCTCTGCTATTAAATCAAATGTGATTTTAAATGTCGATCTGCTTAGACTGATTTCCACAACCTCTACTGTGGCCGATGATTCAAAATCTTTTTCATTCACCGTGGCAAACACACAGTATGTGGTTGATGAAACAGTAGTCAATCAAGCGTTAAATTTTCCATTGGACAATTTCTGTAATTTACCCTCTGAAAATGATATCACAAACTTTTTCCATGCTATTCACTATCAGGGGGTGATCAACTTAACCAAACTTTCTAAATCCAATTTGGTGTCTGAATGGGATATTTTCTTCGATACACTTTCTAAAGTGTTTGCCAACTGCACTAAATCCAACTTTCACAACATCACTTCCACTCTGCAGTATATTGGTCTTGCGGTTGTTTTCAATCAAAGGATCAATTTTGGCAAACTACTTTTTCCCATTCTCTTGAGACGTCTCACTTCTGCTTTACGTGATCATTCTACAAATCATAGGGTATCATGTTACTATGCTCATTTTTTCATGCTTATAGCAGATCATCTTCTCACACCTGAACACAAAGCCCTTTTTGCTAACTCTGCAGTAACCGAACCCCCTCCAGTAAGCAAAAAGATTTACACCCGCCAAGACACAACCTTCAAATTCATGCAAGTTCCAGTACTTGTATCTGCTTTCATGGCCACTTATATTCCCTTACCTATTTTCAATCTTCCCGGTCATGAACAACAACCTCAACCTCCAGTGGTTCAAGCCACCCAGGCTCCTCCAACATCAGATGTTCTTCCATTACAGGTAGTAATTCCTCACTCTCACTCCGTTCCTACTTCTGTTGAAAGACCCCCAGTGGTCGATATGACTGACCATGAAGTTGTAGAACCACAGCTTCAATCCCAGGTCATAGAGCCAAACACAGAGTCACAACCTATCTCAACCTCTCCCCCACTGTCTAAAATGTTACCAAGAAGATTAATAGGAAGTAGTGCATTGTTAAATGTGAGTGAACCCTCAGCTCTGCCTCCTCCAAAGAAAAGAAGAACTTATACTGAGGCATCTGAAAGCCCATCCTTGTCCTCTCAACATGACATGGACTTTGAAATGACCGATGAACAATTACTAGAGACATTCTCTCAACAGGATGAATCTATTGAAATTCGCCATAAGGCCATGGCATCTTGTACTGAGTCAAGCACAATTCCATTACTCACAATGGAACCATACATATCCACAAATGATACTCAGGACACAGAGCGAGGAGTGCACGTAGAGTCTGTTACAGTGCCTGCCATAGTTACGGCAGAAGAGCAGTCACATGCTTCTGAGGGAAAATCTGACTCTCAGCCACCTTTAATAGAGTCATTTTCTCCCCTCCCAGATCAAACACCTCTGGCTCCCTCACGGGATTCTCCACTCGCAGATTTATCTGGAGAAAGTGGAGGGCAACTCGGTCAATCTATCCCTGAAGCAATTCAGACATCTATTTCACATGAAATGATAGGTTTGACTGAGGATCGGGACTCGCGAATTCCCATTGCACCACCACTGACCTCTCTTGAAGAGGCTAGGGTGATTTTAACTGCAGGTACAGAAGAACAGCATCAGGAAGACTCCTCACGAGCAATTATATTGAGAAAAACACAAGCACGTGAGGTGAGTGAACCAAACACGAGTGAAATTCAGGTGAGAGCACACACAGACACAGATACTGAAAACCTGTTAGCTCAAATTGCTGCTCTAAAACAAGAACTTGCTAAAAGCCAAGCTGAGGCTCAAGCATTCAAAGCACAAGTGGTTGAACGGTCTTCTTCTTCCACCTCTGTCAACAATCAGCTGGCACTCATAAGAAATGATATCTCAGATCTCAAGAACACTGTCACACCAAAGCTCAATTCCATTCAGGAAACTCCAACTTTATCATCTGATGACATTTCTAACTTCTGCTCTCTACATACAAGGATGACTTCTCTTGAAGATTTGGTTGAAATGAATCATTCACTGGATTCCTCCAGATTTCTGAAGATAGAGACAAGTATGGAACATCTGAATGAAGGGATGAAGCACCTGTACTACATGATCAAAAATTCTCACTGTCCCAATGAAGAACAAAGGACTTACTTTGAAGGGCCGTCTGGTGGAGGCTCAGGCTCGGGAGGTGATGGAGGTCATGGAGGATCTAAGGGAAAGTCCGTAGAGGATCCCTCAACTAAGGGGGAGAAGACAGGGAGTAGTGGAAAGGGGAAAGAAAAAGATACCTCTGCTGGAGACAAAGGAAAGGCTGATGATGTTTACTACAGTGGAGAACAGGATGACTTTGATATTTTTGACATTCCCACTGAACCAGTCTTGGAAGATAAAGATGGTTTATTTGAAGCTGAAGAGGAAAGTGATTTTGGAGAATGGGAAGAGGAAGCTACAGTGGATCCTATCTTTGAGAAAGAGTTTCAGCAGCAGCAGTCAGAGATGAAAAAAAAGAAGCTGAACTCAAAAAGGTCTCCCAGATCATTGACATGAAGAAAGACATTCAAAGAACAGAAACTCTTCAAAAGCAACGTCTTCATGACATTAAGGCTCAAGAAAGGAGAAGAGATGTCAGACTGAAGATTGGTGAAAAATGGGATGAAGCTAGGAGAGTACTTGATATGCCTCAGCTGAGCACTAACAATGATAGGCAGTTCCTACATCTTCTTGACAAGCTGGAAATCTCAAATCCTAACAATGACATGTACATGAATGCTATCAGTACTGAAGTCTCAAGGATCACAGCTGCTTTTGACAGATCTCTAAATGAGATGAGCATTTTTGTATATTGTCAGAGTGAAGGATCTTTCAAGGCGTCACTTCATCTGTTTGAGAATTGTTCTTTGTCAGAGATTTGGGTTCTTCTCAACAGGGTAAAAAGAAGCTCAGAATTGAATGAAGTTCTTCGAGAAAGGTTTAAAGAGTTTTCCAGCAGGGCTAGTCCTCAAGTGGTCAACAATCCTCATCAAGTGAGATTCTTTAAGTCTGATTGTCTTCAAATCTGTCAGCTAGATGTACAATCTCTTAAAGACTACTCAGCTAAGCATCTGGTCTGGATGGAACATCATATAAGAACTGCTGGATACTTGTAACACCCCCAAATCCGGGGTCGGGGATCCGGGTTGTCACGAGTTCCATTTCCCTTAATAACACCCAATCTTAATAATTACTGAACTACTCTGTACTGTGACCCCACAATAAACACACACACCATACGTTATAGTCTCAGAGATGAACATCCAAAAATAACCACAAGTCATTTTATTCCACAATTATCTGCCAATACACCTTAAAAGGTTTTCTGAATAAATTTACATTTCTTTGCCATTATTACAATTCATAATTATACATAAATCTGGTACATTAGAAGTTGAAAGCCTAGCCTATTGGTTGTTCCTACCTCAGCTACGGCGGCATCAATGCTTCTAGAAAACTGCGGAACGTCTCCTAATCGCTTGCGAATCGGGAGCTTGGTCCTGTTCATCCTTTCTATCTGTTGTTGTGTGATGAAAGAAGAAAGCAAGGGTGAGCAGCAAGCCCACCAAAATAATATGTATAATGATTAATAGTATATGAGCCTTCTCTTAGTACTCATGAAAGTCTTGGTCAAAAGAAATGAACCAAGTTGATATCTTAATGCGATGAAGTCGCAAAATATTCAGTATATATATATATATATACATATATACTTTTCAAAATCTTGGAAGTCCTCTTCCATGCATAATATACACAAAGTCCCAGTGTATAACTGTATAAAAAAAATATCGTTGCAAGGTGATCTCATATATCTAACCTTGTCTCAACGTTTTTCTGAAAATCTTTGTCATACATAAGACAATTATTAATTAGATATAAGTTTAAAAGATGAAGTTACCAAATACTTGACTACACTTATATCATTTATAAAGCTACTTGAACTACCACTGTTCAAAGTATAATGAGCTTTTACCAGTTCATCACATAGATGAGACTACAAGACAAGATTTGAATAGATTAAATCTTTAAAATATTATTAAAGGAAATGAAGTTATGACATACTTCATTAAGTCTGATATATATATATATATATATATATATATATATATCCACATATACATCTTCCTTTATACATTTCCTGAAAACCTCTGTCATGTAAAGTATGAACAGAATTGCAATATCCAATAAGTTTGGAAAGGAAAAGAATTTTGGCATAAACCAGATATCTTGCTGATCAGGCAAAGATACCCATAAGTAACCTTTTCTACTAGTAGATGGACGAATTCCCCACTGGTCATCACCCTGGTCTCAATAGGACCTTATGCTGGACTGCCACTCAGCCACTTATGCATTTGATGGACTCCCACTGAGCCACTTACACTATCATGGACGCCCACTGAGCCCATGTTGCTTATGCCGACTCAATAGATGGACTTACTTCCCGAACGTTGGGTAAGTAATCAATTCATTTACCAAAACTGCAACCTTGTTGCGAATATAAAATACACCACAGAGCCGGATCCCTCAGGTTTTGAGCGAGTATTTAAATCCCCTTAAAAAGGAAGATCTTAAATATAAAAATGAGTTTTGGGATCCGCTCTAACTTTTAAAAATCATTTTGAAGACTCGAAAACACTTTATAGAGTGTTTGGAGTAAAGCTGATTTAATGAAGTAAATCAGTCCCCAGAATATTTAGAAAATGACTGAATATTATTAATTAAATAATATTCCCATAAAGAATAATCTTTATAAAAATAATTGAAGTAGAAGTATTAAAACTTATACTTGAAACGAGTATTAAATAACCAAAGATATACTTATATGAAAGTACTATCTTTATTTGAATAATCGAAAATAAGTTTGATTATTGACACCTTATTCTTTAATAAAATAAAGAATATACCTCAGCAAATAATCGGAGTCATAGATCCTCAAATGAATATTCAAATAATATTCATTAAATAATATAAACTGAGTCATAAGCCCTCGAATGAATATTCAAATAATATTCAATAAATAATATAAAAGAGTCATAAGCCCTCGAATGAATATTCAAATAATATTCAGATAAATAAATAAAAGGAGTCATAAGTCCTCGAATGAATATTCAAAATAATATTCATTTAATATAAAGGAGTCATACGCCTTTGAATAATATTCGAAATAATATTCAATAATAAAATAAAGTTAAAGTAATCGAATAAACCTTATTCGATTAATAGTTTTGAAAACTATGACCATATATATATATATAAGTATATATATATATATCCATATATACAAAATCTACTCGGGATCCTCGACTCCCGGTTTTAGAAAATATTTCCACCTTTGGGTCCCTATACTAAGGGTGTATGCAAATTACCGCTATCCTCTAGCATAGGTATTATCAACTGAATCAACAGATATATATGGAAAAAATATGAAACAGGCATACATATATATATACCATAGCAGCATGCTTCAATATATTGCAACATTTGCTAATTATCCAACATGCATCTATCGCAAGATAATGCAAATACATATATACATCACAACAATAGTTATAACTGGTAGAAAACTTGCCTGAGCGACTGGGGGTTACGAATGGCTCGGGACGAGTCTGGTAACCTATAAACAACAAGTAAGTTGGAATTAAACCAAAGTCACTTGTAAATCTATACTTTAACTAACTTAGACTCTAACGCTTGTTTTGCGCTTACTGATTTTCTTAAGTCACTCGAGTACCCTCGGCTCCACCATTTTTAATAAATTAACCATTACGAATTTTAAGGCGATTCCTTCACGAGTGTCTTACCAACTGCCTAACACTCTTACCATAATTGTTTCATACATTAATTAACCCTTTTTGGTCTTTAACCTATGTTTCAAAGTAAGGCGAGGGGAAAAGTTTCGTTCGCGAAACGCCGTTACTTGAAACGGTCGTTTCTCCTAAACCGTGCATCGGAATCGAACGAACTACATATCAAAACGAAGCTCGCAACATGAGCTATCTAAACATGGCAGTGGTCATAATCTAGCAGGGGGTTCTCGGGTCCTAATGCTATGCACAAAAACAGTCCAAAGAAAATCGGACGTTACGACGGCTATGTTTACGCGATTTCCAATATTTTAAACCATTCAAACCCATTCCAAATCAACCTCAAATCCAACATACAACCAACATCCATCCTCATCACATGATAACAACCCCAACCAATTCAATTTAATCATTCATACTTATGCCTAAGCTTAACTTTAATCATACTTAAGTTCTTTTCATCAAAACCTCAACATTTACCATTCCATTTCACTACCAATTCAAATCCCAAACTCTAATCACAACAACAAGCTACAATATCATCCTACTAATCAAAATCATCTTATAATATATAGGAATCTAGGGTTTGGAGATGGTATACCTTCCTTGAAGTGGTGGGAGGAGCTAGGAAGCCTTAAGAAGCTTTGAGAAGTCTTAGGAAAGCTTGGATCTTCAAGAAAAACAAGAAAAACTTCAAGTTAAAAACTTGAAAACACTATTCATAGTCTTCTTCTTTTATTAAATGAAGAAGATGGAGAAGGAATTGATGGCTTAAACTCATGATATAGCCCTAACTAAGCATGAAGATGATTAGGGAATTAACTCACCAATTTAGGAAGCTTGGATCTTTGATTTTGAATTTCTCCTCCATTTGCAATAGTAAAAGCCGAGAGCAAGCTTGCTTGGATGAGAGAATGGTTTTTGTGTTTTGATGAAAATGATTTGCTTGGCTTGGTTGGCTTGTTTTTGTGTTTGATTTAGTAAATTACCTAGTTGCCCTTGATTTTATGTGGTTAAAAAGTAACCACATCTCCTTCCTTTCTTGTCATGCCTATGTCATCCTCATGATGTCATCATCCCCTCCTTGTCCTCTTTCTATTGGTTGGATGACATCATTCCCACTAATCCCTTTGATTAACTTCCTAATCGTTTGCCTAATGACCGCTGATCTGTTATACGGTTCGCTTAACTTTTGTTTTCGTTTATCGTTCGAGGGATCATACCCGGGATCTTATTACTTAGGTTCCCTTAACCTTTCTCAATACATTAAATTCCTTTTTATGATCCTCTATTATAATCCTTTAATTTAAATCCTTTTATCCTGTTACCTTATACTCGATTCTTTCCGTATCTATTGGATTTCCGGGAAAAAATCAAAGTGTTCGGAATTGGATTCTGACGATCTTTACATACACTTATATACCACATAGAGTACTAATAATATTCCATAAGATCAATAACAGAACCCCTACATAGCGTGGCATGAAAATTTTTCTCATTCAGCAAAAACACTATTCATAAGGGTTTCAAAAATTTCCAAAAATTGGGGTTATTACAGTCTCCCCTCCTTAAAAGGATTCCGTCCCGGAATCAGATAGAAATGAATAGGGGTACCTTCTTAATATTGCACTTTCTAACTCTCAAGTCAATTTTCCCACATTGTGGTTCTACCATCAAACTCTTACTAGTTTGATAACCCTTCTCCTAAACACTCGTTCCTTCTTAATCTATACCCTTCCTGGTTGCTCCATATAGGTTACGTCTGGTTGCATGTCTATGCGCTCATATGCCTCTATTTATCTGGCATCTGAATTACACTTCCTTAACATTGATACGTGAAACACGTTACGACCTGCTACATGTTCGGGGTTAGGGCTAGCTCATATGCTAACTTCCCAAACATCTTACTATATCCAAGGGTCCAACAAATTGTAGGCTTAGCTTTCCTTTCTTTCCGAACCTCATCAATCCTTTCCAAGGGATACCTATAACATTACTAGGTCCCCTATTTCATACTTTTTATCCTTTCGTGTCAAATCAACATACTTATCATGTCCATCTTGGGCTACTACCAGCCGTCCTCTGATTAGATCTATCATATCCTTGGTCCTTTGGACTACTGCGGGTCCGAGCATCTTGCGCTCTACAACTTCATCCTAACGTAAGGGAGATCGACATTGTCTTCCCTCAAGGATCTCATAAGGCGACATCTCGATAATGACATATGATCTATTGTCGTAAGATAACTCAATCCGAATTAAGTGATCATTCCAAATTCTTTCAAGTCTATTGCACAAACTCTCATTATAGCTTTTATCATTAGAACTTTTGCTTCTCAATACCCATTCTTTTCCAGTTCGTAATCGCTACTACCTTCCGTTCCTAATATTATACTGGTTATACTTTTGCTCATTAGCGTTCTATAACCTTTTAATAACCACGTCAACCTTAGTATCACGAATGTGTTCCCATTCCGCATACTACCACCACTTTATTACTCCTTTTTCAGTTGTTTCTATTTTCCAAAATTTGATCAATCAAATAGAAGTAAAGGAATTTGTTGAGAGATCACTATGATCATGAACACTTGTTATATCGCTTAGTTAGTACAGAAGGTGGCCAGCCTTTAGTACTTGACAAGCGATTAAACAATAGCTGGTATCCTACTAGGCTTCTATCACACAGATAGATAGTCATTCGGCAATACCTCCCCTTTCTGGAAGGGTTGTTCTTCTCAGCTTACATGAAATGAAAAGAAGAGAAAAGAACGAATTGAAGAGAACTGTATATGTGAAAAAAAATATACTGTCACAAAATATCTGGCTTGGAACCTACCTCTGAACTATAGAGGTTTGTCATAGGAGAACAATTCATATACGTATATAAATCAACATTAAGCATTATAGCCTCGTATTTCCCATGCCTAAATATTTTCGCTATCCCGTCCATCATTCTATGGACCCACACTCTTCCTCGAGCTTATACACAATTACCTTTGAAACTCCCTTGACATCGAAAATCGAATCTGGGATCTCATTCTAGACATCATCGTTACTTGAATTCTATGCTTGCACCGCAACCTTCCTCGTATAATAATACAACTCTCTATTGATAAGAATAATAATTTACTAGGTAGATACTCTACTTAATTAGTCTATCAATAATAACTTATACACTACCACGACCCGATTAGTGGTACTCAATCTCAACACCCATTCCAATACAACTCTCACGGTTGTAATCAGCTCATTACTCGCAGAATCATTGCTGCCTTACTATGGTCCACCACTGACCTACTGTAGTCATTCATTTTCCATGAAGTCTTAATAGCTAACCATACGGAGTCCATACATGTCGTATCAAATCCTTCTAAGGAGGTAACATAATCACCATTCATGATTCATGGAGTACACTCCTGATCCTGACATACATACATGACATGAAGCATATAAAATTGCAGAAGAGTTTCAATCAAAGCACCGATAGCAGGTTAATACCATTCTTAATCATACGCCCTAAATAGAGGACTTAAGTCAAAGGTTCGTCTAGTCCTTTTTGAAACATGGTCCTGGCTTATCTCAAGATAGTACCTTCTGAGATAGATAGCCTGCTCATGGCGATTACACGAATTAAACCTTTACCAACTACTATTACGGTTGGGTATTGCACAGTCATCAGAAGGAATGTCAATCTTCCAAACCATAATACAACCTTCATAGCTTTAACCATCATCACTGTATTCCTTTGGCACAAGCGCCTATAATTATCCTCTTACCTTTAAAGTGTCGGCCACCTCTTTGGCCTTTCCTGATAGTAAAATTTCCTTACAGTCAATGTCATTTTAACCACCTCCAAATAAATTTTCTACCTTATTTCAATCACAGCTTATGTGGAAATACTTTTCTTTAATATCTGATGAGTAAAAAAAAATTTCCATTTTTCCATAAGTTATCCCCTCAGTCTTTAGAGGTTAATCACTGTCATGACTGACTCTCAATCATAATTAGAACATCTTTTATCTTAAGTCCTAATTGCCCTGAACAATTTCGACCATTACTGGTTCGATCCATACTTTCTCATGGTTTAACACGTGCCCCACTTGGCAACATTATAATTACGTCATATTTCCTTTATCAACATTTCTATTCTTGAGAATTTTGAATATTACCTTTCTCCTTGTAAAACCTCTAAGGTTATCCTTCAATCGTTCCTCCTGTATTCCCTAGATACAGGGCATATCACAATACCATTTACTAATACTAGAACCATTGTTTATATTCTTCTGAAAAATTTCTCCACTGATTCTTAAAGGTTGTTGTTACTTTAACCCTTTCCTAATCATACTGTCAAAACTCATACTGTCCCTATTAAGGGTGACATGCCAACCTTTATGCAGTCCCCTAGGATTCATTTTAAGTTACCAATGTTCTATCCTTAATTCCACCTTTAAAAGGTACCTGCATCCTTCCATGGATAAATCAAGTCATATATCCTTGATAGATTATCTTATTCATCATTCCCACCTCGATAGTCTATACCTAACTTCATAATAGCATCCTTATTCAAATTGAGGTCAATCCATATGGCCTCCAAAAGATAACAATGGTCATCCGCTTTTCTTTCCTGATTTGGTAATGATGACATGGATGTTCTGGAAGATATTGGTCATGTTCAACGTGAACTTCTTCTTAATAATTCCTTATTTACTTTTTTTGTTTATCTCAACAGTCATCTCAATATTGGGATACTTCTCATACCCGGCGTCTCCCTTTCTGAGTATCGAGCCACCGGTCTTACATTTCACATTATTGAAGGTCACTTCCTTCATCCAATTTTCCTACTTTCTTACTTTCTTGTCTCCTTAGTCTATCCGCGTCTTATTATTTATCCTTCGAACTATCTAAAGGTTTCCTTGAATCCTCCCAACTTAAAGGGGGTACAATATATGTATCTCTTATGCCTTCAACCATCAATTTTAACTCATGGTGGATCATCATCATCCTGACGATTACATACTTTTCTATTTCTATTGCTATGAGTCTTTAGGGTTTCCTCATACCCAACTCCCTTATCATTCCTCAAACTCTATTGCCTTTATATTCCTTTCCACTTCAGTTTCTTTTTTTTTTATTTTCCTTTCTCTTATCATTATTTCACAAACCAATCACAATATAAGCATTGATTTCAAACATCCCGTCATTCTGGATTCGTGTCCTCAGAACGAATCTTGACAACTTTTACAACTTAGATTCATAATTTATCATACTCGCCTGCCTTTGTTCTGACTCTAAAGCTTTTACACTATCTCCATAACCTTGGGAATTACTTTCCCGAAAATAATTGACTGAACTTAAATCAGTTTATTCTAACCTCTGGCTCCGTGCCTTTCTTGGTCTTTCACCAGCAGGTGGCCTCTCTTTTAGGAGGGTAAGTGATAAAAACAGTCTTTTGTGATTCGTCAATCATTTAGAATCTCAAATGATTCCTATATTTCCTTTAGCCAGGCTCTTGCCTCGACTGGGTCAGCTTGTTCCTTGGAACTCTGAGAGCTTAGCGACTTAGAGGTCCTGAAAGAATTTCACACCACATTGTTTCCTCAAGGTGGTGGTTGGGGATAATAGTCTAAGTTCTGTCTAGACAGGTCCATGAATTTCCGTATAGGAGTACCGTCTCGGGTCTCCTTTCCTTACTCCAGTTTCTGTTTCCTTAGTATGAAATGTTTCATCCTACTCCCCATAATTGGGGTCATCTTTTAATTTAAAATCCTCATTTTCCACTCCATTATGTCATGGGTTCCTTCTATCTTGATGGCGACCTCCCTGACTATCACGTTCAGGGTTTGCTCTAGATCTTATTCCTCAAACTATGGCTCTCATCTAAGTTCTCATCCTTACGCTCTTGAACTTTCGGAACCCAAATTCTATAGGAATATCTCATTATTCCCTTATCATCTTTCTCGGTATTAATCTCATATTTATTTGTTGGCTCTCTGCCTTCATTCATCACCTTTTTCTGGCATAATATGCTCTTTTCCAATAATTCGGTCTCTATTGCAATCTCAAACAGCTTTTCGGTACCGGCTCCGGTTACCTTTACTTCTATTTCCATTTTCTCAAAAACTCTTATAAACTCTCTCGAAGACATTATCATCTAGAGTCTCTCCTTTTTACTAAGGGCATCAGCCACCACATTGGCTTTCCCCGAATGATAAAAAATCTCATAATCGTAATCCTTGATTAGCTCTAACCACCTCATTTGGCGCATGTTGAGCTCTTTCTGCGTGAAAATGTACTAGAGCACTTATGGCTTAGGTAAATCTCGCACTTCTCTCCATACAAGTAGTGCCTCCAATCTTTAGGGCAAAACTATTGCCACGAGCCCAAGCTCATGGGTGGGGATATCGAATTTTAAATTCCCTTAATTGTCTTGACGCAAACACGATTATCTTGCTGTGCTATATAAGAAGCACCCTAATTCCTTATGTGAAGCGTCACTTACAAATCACAAAATCTCCTTTTTCCATCCGGCAACGCCAGCATAGGGACCATTACCAACCTCTGCTTCAGTTCGTGAAAGTTGTTCTCGCATTTCTCTGTCCATTCAAACTTCTCAGTCTTACGAGTAAGCCGCGTTAAAGGGGCTACTATCTTTACAACTTGAACGAACCTCCGGTAGTGACCGGCCAATCCTACCTCTGGTAGTCGACCTAACCATGGTCATCAATTCATCAGTGGTCCTTTATCCAATCTTGTCAGGATCCTCCATGGGATCCTCCTCAACAACTCTCCCTTCTAGGACAACATCCTCAACCGCTACATCCTCAATATCAACATCATCCGGTCCTGCATTAGGACACTCTATCGGATCCACAATCCGATCTCCAATTAGTAATAAAACATCATCGCGCTGTTGCTCCTCAACCTCAGGGTTCGGAGTCCCGCTACCATATACGATAACGAACTACGCTCCTATTACGATATTTATAAGGGTTCCCATAAGGGTTTTAACTGTCAGTACTACGTTAGGTAGCCCGACTATGAACTTGGCAAGAGTTCTTATTATCTTTGTGAACTTATTATCTTAACGTCCCATCATCTCTGAGGTTTATAACGCTTAGCTCTGATACCATTTCTGTAACACCCCCAAATCCGGGGTCGGGGATCCGGGTTGTCACGAGTTCCATTTCCCTTAATAACACCCAATCTTAATAATTACTCAACTACTCTGTACTGTGACCCCACAATAAACACACACACCATACGTTATAGTCTCAGAGATGAACATCTAAAAATAACCACAAGTCATTTTATTCCACAATTATCTGCCAATACACCTTAAAAGGTTTTCTGAATAAATTTACATTTCTTTGCCATTATTACAATTCATAATTATACATAAATCTGGTACATTAGAAGTTGAAAGCCTAGCCTATTGGTTGTTCCTACCTCAGCTACGGCGGCATCAATGCTTCTAGAAAACCGCGGAACGTCTCCTAATCGCTTGCAAATCGGGAGCTTGGTCCTGTTCATCCTTTCTATCTGTTGTTGTGTGATGAAAGAAGAAAGCAAGGGTGAGCAGCAAGCCCACCAAAATAATATGTATAATGATTAATAGTATATGAGCCTTCTCTTAGTACTCATGAAAGTCTTGGTCAAAAGAAATGAACCAAGTTGATATCTTAATGCGATGAAGTCGCAAAATATTCAGTATATATATATATACATATATACTTTTCAAAATCTTGGAAGTCCTCTTCCATGCATAATATACACAAAGTCCCAGTCTATAACTGTATAAAAAAAAATATCGTTGCAAGGTGATCTCATATATCTAACCTTGTCTCAACGTTTTTCTGAAAATCTTTGTCATACATAAGACAATTATTAATTAGATATAAGTTTAAAAGATGAATTACCAAATACTTGACTACACTTATATCATTTATAAAGCTACTTGAACTACCACTGTTCAAAGTATAATGAGCTTTTACCAGTTCATCACATAGATGAGACTACAAGACAAGATTTGAATAGATTAAATCTTTAAAATATTATTAAAGGAAATGAAGTTATGACATACTTCATTAAGTCTGATATATATATATATCCACATATACATCTTCCTTTATACATTTCCTGAAAACCTCTGTCATGTAAAGTATGAACAGAATTGCAATATCCAATAAGTTTGGAAAGGAAAAGAATTTTGGCATAAACCAGATATCTTGCTGATCAGGCAAAGATACCCATAAGTAACTTTTTCTACTAGTAGATGGACGAATTCCCCACTGGTCATCACCCTGGTCTCAATAGGACCTTATGCTGGACTGCCACTCAGCCACTTATGCATTTGATGGACTCCCACTGAGCCACTTACACTATCATGGACGCCCACTGAGCCCATGTTGCTTATGCCGACTCAATAGATGGACTTACTTCCCGAATGTTGGGTAAGTAATCAATTCATTTACCAAAACTGCAACCTTGTTGCGAATATAAAATACACCACAGAGCCGGATCCCTCAGGTTTTGAGCGAGTATTTAAATCCCCTTAAAAAGGAAGATCTTAAATATAAAAATGAGTTTTGGGATCCGCTCTAACTTTTAAAAATCATTTTGAAGACTCGAAAACACTTTATAGAGTGTTTGGAGTAAAGCTGATTTAATGAAGTAAATCAGTCCCCACAATATTTAGAAAATGATTGAATATTATTAATTAAATAATATTCCCATAAAGAATAATCTTTATAAAAATAATTGAAGTAGAAGTATTAAAACTTATACTTGAAACGAGTATTAAATAACCAAAGATATACTTATATGAAAGTACTATCTTTATTTGAATAATCGAAAATAAGTTTGATTATTGACACCTTATTCTTTAATAAAATAAAGAATATACCTCAACAAATAATCGGAGTCATAGATCCTCAAATGAATATTCAAATAATATTCATTAAATAATATAAACTGAGTCATAAGCCCTCGAATGAATATTCAAATAATATTCAATAAATAATATAAAAGAGTCATAAGCCCTCGAATGAATATTCAAATAATATTCAGATAAATAAATAAAAGGAGTCATAAGTCCTCGAATGAATATTCAAAATAATATTCATTTAATATAAAGGAGTCATACGCCTTCGAATAATATTTGAAATAATATTCAATAATAAAATAAAGTTAAAGTAATCGAATAAACCTTATTCGATTAATAGTTTTGAAAACTATGACCATATATATATATATAAGTATATATATATATATATCCGTATATACAAAATCTACTCGGGATCCTCGACTCCCGGTTTTAGAAAATATTTCCACCTTTGGGTCCCTATACTAAGGGTGTATGCAAATTACCGCTATCCTCTAGCATAGGTATTATCAACTGAATCAACAGATATATATGGAAAAAATATGAAACAGGCATACATATATATATACCATAGCAGCATGCTTCAATATATTGCAACATTTGCTAATTATCCAACATGCATCTATCGCAAGATAATGCAAATACATATATACATCACAACAATAGTTATAACTGGTAGAAAACTTGCCTGAGCGACTGGGGGTTACGAATGGCTCGGGACGAGTCTGGTAACCTATAAACAACAAGTAAGTTGGAATTAAACCAAAGTCACTTGTAAATCTATACTTTAACTAACTTAGACTCTAACGCTTGTTTTGCGCTTACTGATTTTCTTAAGTCACTCGAGTACCCTCGGCTCCACCATTTTTAATAAATTAACCATTACGAATTTTAAGGCGATTCCTTCGCGAGTGTCTTACCAACTGCCTAACACTCTTACCATAATTGTTTCATACATTAATTAACCCTTTTTGGTCTTTAACCTATGTTTCAAAGTAAGGCGAGGGGAAAAGTTTCGTTCGCGAAACGCCGTTACTTGAAACGGTCGTTTCTCCTAAACCGTGCATCGGAATCGAACGAACTACATATCAAAACGAAGCTCGCAACATGAGCTATCTAAACATGGCAGTGGTCATAATCTAGTAGGGGGTTCTCGGGTCCTAATGCTATGCACAAAAACAGTCCAAAGAAAATCGGACGTTACGACGGCTATGTTTACGCGATTTCCAATATTTTAAACCATTCAAACCCATTCCAAATCAACCTCAAATCCAACATACAACCAACATCCATCCTCATCACATGATAACAACCCCAACCAATTCAATTTAATCATTCATACTTATGCCTAAGCTTAACTTTAATCATACTTAAGTTCTTTTCATCAAAACCTCAACATTTACCATTCCATTTCACTACCAATTCAAATCCCAAACTCTAATCACAACAACAAGCTACAATATCATCCTACTAATCAAAATCATCTTATAATATATAGGAATCTAGGGTTTGGAGATGGTATACCTTCCTTGAAGTGGTGGGAGGAGCTAGGAAGCCTTAAGAAGCTTTGAGAAGTCTTAGGAAAGCTTGGATCTTCAAGAAAAACAAGAAAAACTTCAAGTTAAAAACTTGAAAACACTATTCATAGTCTTCTTCTTTGATTAAATGAAGAAGATGGAGAAGGAATTGATGGCTTAAACTCATGATATAGCCCTAACTAAGCATGAAGATGATTAGGGAATTAACTCACCAGTTTAGGAAGCTTGGATCTTTGATTTTGAATTTCTCCTCCATTTGCAATAGTAAAAGCCGAGAGCAAGCTTGCTTGGATGAGAGAATGGTTTTTGTGTTTTGATGAAAATGATTTGCTTGGCTTGGTTGGCTTGTTTTTGTGTTTGATTTAGTAAATTACCTAGTTGCCCTTTATTTTGTATGGTTAAAAAGTCACCACATCTCCTTCCTTTCTTGTCATGCCTATGTCATCCTCATGATGTCATCCTCCCCTCCTTGTCCTCTTTCTATTGGTTGGATGACATCATTCCCACTAATCCCTTTGATTAACTTCCTAATCGTTTGCCTAATGACCGCTGATCTGTTATACGGTTCGCTTAACTTTCGTTTTTGTTTATCGTTCAAGGGATCATACCCGGGATCTTATTACTTAGGTTCCCTTAACCTTTCTCAATACATTAAATTCCTTTTTATGATCCTCTATTATAATCCTTTAATTTAAATCCTTTTATCCTGTTACCTTATACTCGATTCTTTCCGTATCTATTAGATTTCCGGGAAAAAATCAAAGTGTTCGGAATTGGATTCTGACGATCTTTACATACACTTATATACCACATAGAGTACTAATAATATTCCATAAGATCAATAACAGAACCCCTACATAGCGTGGCATGAAAATTTTTCTCATTCAGCAAAAACACTATTCATAAGGGTTTCAAAAATTTCCAAAAATTGGGGTTATTACAATACTCATCCATGTTGAAGACTCAAGCTGCTGATTTGATTCAAGCTTATTGTGAAAAGAATATTAAAAGGTACAATCAGATCAAGAATAAGCTGAAGTCAGTTGGAGTTCAACCAGTCAAACCAGCAAGCTTTACTTCAGAAAAGGATCGTGTCTTTGACAAAGAGTTTCTTCAAGAGTTAGAAGAAGGTGAAGTCAGAAGAGAAGACAACTGAAGTCAATTAGCTCAAAACTCAATGTAATATGATTAGAGCTTTATGAATCAAGATAGTCTAATGTAGTTATATGTTCAGGCTAGAGGAACATCTATCTTGTATTCACTTGTAAATTTCGTTTGGAATCTGGAAAATGTTAAATATAATCCAGAACTTTGAATTGAAGTGGATTTGAATGATTCCCCCTCAGAAATATCATTCTCAAACCATGTAATTATTGTAGGTCTACTCGTACCTAAAATTTTCTAAATTTCCATGGTCTTCATTAAAGAGTGATGAAACCCTTGGTTGTTAATTGGCATCATTAAGATCTACCTCATCTTGTAGCTTGTAGTCAAATTTGAATGAAGGTTCTGAGTTGGAAAGCAAAATGCAAGCATCATGTTTCATGAATGCTTCAGTTAGCAATAAAAATGTGATGCCCCCAAATGCGGGGTTAGGGATTTAGGAGGCCACACCATCTTGAATCCTGTTTAAATACTTATCTTTGCACAATATTATAAATACTCACGCATCTACAACCTCACACGTATTTATACACACAAGCACACTGGTTATCTTCCTGGAAACGAACAATACATTACTTGAGTTATTAAATCCATGAGGTGATAATTATTATAAATGAAAATTAATCATTTCTTACCATGGGTGTAATCTTTACTTAAGGTTAGACTGACAGCCAATTATATGTTTCTTCATAACTACCTTACATAAGTCATACTTGTATTTAAGCCGGACTAAAAATAACTTAAAACCAATCCAGCTCATACGGTTTACATGTGGCACTGCTCCAAATAACCTACATAAAAGCTGGCCATTTCCTACTCGCTTTCTGGATGTTAGCTTTCTGACCGGCATCTTGGTTCATTGTTGTGCTGTGTCATTTTAAGAAAACAAGTATGAGCTATATTTCCAAACATAATAATTAATAATATGAAAAGAATGTACAAGAACATATATCAATCCGTTTATGGATATTTATTTATTCAAAGTAGTTTTCTTGGTGATACACACCTCATTTAAAAAAATGTTTATGATTGACTAATTAGTCTACAAATACCTTAATGGTAACCCAACACCTAAACTCGGGTTACGGTATTGCAACTCAGAAGATTATGACATTTAGCGGAGCCACCGCATACGATGATCAGTCGTATAATGGAAATTTGTAACATTTTCTACTAGTAGAAGGACGACACCTTCGTACACACACTTCACAGGGTCTCCAGTACACAGAGTACCTTCACATGCGGTACCTTGGTAGTCTCCCTAGTACTCATAGTACTAGATTCTACCCCTCCTAATCCTTTTAAAGAATTCTATCATGTCCCAAGGACTCAAACTATGTCGAAATTCCCCAAGAGCTTTGCTTGTTGATAGGAACAACTCATCTTATATATATATATTTCCAAGAATTTTTGGAGGAAGTATTAACATAATGGGGGTTAACCGTTGTCAATAGATAAATATTTAATTGGGAGTTTCTTTTGACACTATAGTCAAAATATTTATAATACGTCGAGATAATATTTAAGTGAGGGAACATGTACCTTTATAACCTGTTATGAAGTAAGAGTTGTGGGAGCAATTTGAACTATCAATGGTTGTGGTGTTAAACTAGCCATTGATGGACTAAAACTTATCAATGGCTGATATGTAGCCTGTGATGAGAAGAATAAAATATTAGTTGAAGATGTCACTATAGTTAATGTCTGTAAAGATTGGGTGAAAATTTAGGAGCAACATTTTAGCTACTGGTAACTGGAATGAGAGACTGATGATTATCAGTTTTAGTATATGACTTCACCATAAATTCAAGAATCGTAAAATTTCTTTGAAGCATTGGTATTTAGCCATCATTCAGGAGTACAATAGGTGAGTTGTTTGGGTGTATATATGAGTCTTTTTTCAGGATTAATTTGCAGGAATTTGTGTTGTGACTCTATGGAGACTAGAAGCACATCAATATGAATTTAAGAAAGGCATTATCTCAACAAGTGAGATGCCTTCTGTTCTGATATGAACATTTGAACTCAGAGAATGTATAAGTACATTCTTGTGGTTATGTAGATGTGTTCTTCACTTTCATGGTGCTATAGTATACTAGAGGGGATTTGAATGTATCTTCCAGTAAGTTAATATTCTCAAACCCTGGTTCCCCTTGGAAGGGACCACCACAGTTGTGGGTTTCCTATCTTGATAAGTCAAGGTAGTTTTACTTATTTTCTCAATACTTCAGTGAAGTGTATTTTAGACAATAGTTGTAAGGGTTGTTGTTCAGTTAAACTGAACCTCCATTTGGATTGGAGTGGATTTGAATGATTCCCCCTTAGAAATATCATTCTCAAAGCATGTAATCATTATAGGTCTACTTTCACTTAAAATTTGCTAAATTCCAAGGTCTTCACTAAAGAGTGATGAAACCCTTGGTTGTGAACTGTCATCATCAAGATCTACCTCAACATTTAGCCTCGAGTCAAATTTGAATGAAGGTTCAAAGTTGGAAAGCAAAATGCAAGCATCGTGTTTCATGGTGTTTCAGTTAATAATAAAAATGTGACTCCCCAAAATCCGAAGTCTGGGATTTAGGAAGCCACGCCATCTTGTATCCTGTTTAAATACTTATCTTTAAACAACATTACAAATACTCACGCATCTACAACCCCGCACTTCTTGATATACACAAACACACTAGTTATCATCTTAGAAATGAACAATACTAGGGTTATTAAATCCATATGGTGATAGTTATTACAGACCAAAATTAATCATGTCTTACCACAGGTGTAACCTTTACTTAAGGTTAGACCGGCGACCAATTATATGTTTCTTCATAACTACCTTATATAAGTCATACTTGTATATAAGCCGAACTAAAAATAACTTAAAACCACTCCAGGTCATACGGTCTACCTGTGGCACTGCTCCAAACAACCTACGGAAAAGCTGGCCATTTCTTACTCGCTTCCGGGCTGTTAGCTTTCTGACCGACATCTTGGTTCACTGTTGTGTTATGTCATTTTAAGAAAACAAGTTTGAGCTATATTTCCAAGCATAATAATTGATAGTATGAAAAGACTGTACAAGAACTTATACTAATCCGTATATTAATATGTATTTATTCGAAGTAGTTTTCTTGATGATACACACCTTATTTCAAAATAAAGTTTTTGATTGACTTATTAGTCTGCAAATACCTTATTGGTAACCCAACACTTAGGCTCAGGTTCCGTTATTGCATCTCAATTCCAATTGGAAGATTAGAACATTTACCGGAGCCACCACATACGATGATCAGTCTTATAACAAAATTTTTTAACATTTTCTACTAGTAGAAGGATGAAACCTTCGTATCCCGGTTTTTACCCTAGCAGCATTCGAGCTATGTTTCCCATTCCGGGTATACACACACTTCACAGGTTCCTGATTACCCAGAGTACCTTCCCCAACGGTACCTTTGGTAGTCTCCCTAGTACTCGTAGTACTAGATACTACATCTCCTAGTCCTTTTAAAGAATCCTATCATATCCCAAGAACTCGAACTACATCGAAGTTCCCCAAGCATATTGCTTGTTGATAGGCACAACTCCTCTCGTATATATATATCTATATATATACACTCCCAAAAATTTTCGGAGGAAGTACTAACATAATGTGGGTTGACTGTTGTCATTAGATAAATATTTAATAGGGAGATTCTTTTGACACTATAGTCAAAATATTTAAAATACGTCGAGATAATATTTTTCGACGATCTGAAAGTATTAGAATGATTTTTTGAAATTCAGAAATAATTTAAAAATAGGTCTTATGATTTTTAAATCATATTAAATCATAAATATATATTTAATAATTAATTAGTTAAACCTCGAATAATTCTATTTTAAAAAAATGTCTGAAATAATATTCCTCAACTAATATATGTTTAAGTAATGAAATTAATCTTTAACTAAATATTAAATAATTGAATTTATTAATAAATTAATCGTTGGAGAGTGCTTCTCACTTTTTATATGAATATATTAATTGATATTAATTGCTCGGATGATTAAATATAGTTGAGTGAATACGATCTATGAAAATTGTTTTAAATAAAATTCGAGGTATTTAATACTTCGCAAAAGGACATCGAGTCCCTTGGAATAAAATAATTACGTCTTCAATCGTCCAAAATATCCCTGGAATATTTTCCGGGTTTTTAATTAATACAAGTTGACCGACTCTCGATCTTTAAATTGTCATCACGCTACTCACTAGCGTTAACATATAATATGATATATATATATAATGTATTTCCAATCAATATCGATATGTAAAACTCGTAATTTGCAATCCTGGAAAACATGACATTTATACATAAATGTAGTAAATCAAATTCCACAACATAACAATATATTATGTAGGGTTTGTAAACTTGTATGGGGGTTTTGAGGTGGAGGGCGCTCTCGAGTTTGTGCGATAATCTAAAATCAAGAACATTATTGTTCTGCTAGTCTTTAATCGTATTTATCGTTGTTTGTTATATATGCAATATTTATAATCAAATTACACGACTCGCTTTACTCTCGCCATTTTAATAAAGTAATAGTAGTCATTATTCATTTTCATTTCCCAATCCTTCTTGTCCATTATTCTTATTTGCTTTTACCACCCAGCTCCTCTAGCGATTCTTAAGGAATTCTCCTCGCGCGACCTCGACTCTGACATTTTTAAAAATTGAAAAATGAATTTTTTCACTTGAAATTTTTGTGGCAGTTTGTATACTCCATTTCTAAACTCTATGTAAAATTATCATGATTTTAGAATAATTTTATGTCGATCATGTATACTATTAAAGTTCATAATTTATAGCAGTTGTTGTCGCGTAGATCATTTTTAATAAAACGGACCTAACTTTTGAACCGTAAATCAAAATGAAGCGATTCAAGCGCCTAAACGATCCTTACAATAATACCTATTATATTCAAGTCTTATGTTTCAAGAAAGCACAGTTTATACATTATGTAACTTTGCTGAAAACTTAGTGTCGCGATTCGGGCGTTATAACGATATTACGTTAACGATCTGTGTTTCGTATTAACTCTAAATCCCTAATCAACAACCAATAAACAATAAATACAAAAAGTTAACTACTTAATATGTGGCACCCTCCAAACCCGGGTCAGAAGTTTGGGGTCCACAACACACATACAATATATAAACCTGTATATGATATATTATTTGCAATGACCCTACTTTACACAATCCACGGATCGCAACAGGTTAAAGTATGAAAACAAGCCACAACCTTAACTTTTATTACAACGTGCCAAATCCCAACTAATTTAAGTTACAACTGATAATAAAATTATTCTTACAATCTTACTATCTCACTATCGCAATAAGCTCCTGCTAGCTCGATCCAACTCAATCAGGAATCCTAGCTCGTACATTGAACTGGGAAATCTCGCTATCAACCGTATCCTTCTTAACTGTAGAATACATAAAAAGATTCGCAAGAGTGAGCTAACTAGCTCAGCAAGTCACAATGACAATAATTGAGGTTAATCAATGATCAAACAAAATGATTCATAGGAATCAAGTTTATTGCTAAACAATCATTAGAATTGGATATTCATTTTAAGTTTTAAAACCATGGTTAGGCTGCTGATCAGTCACGCACTAACCCCGAGCAAAACACACAGCACTGCTCTAATTACTGGATCCAAGGCACACATTGGCCTAACTTGACCATTGATATGGTCTGACCACGAATCTGGTCCACATACAAAAACTATCCAATTCTAAAGCAGTTCAATATGGTAAATAATACAATTCGATAAAACAAGATCATAATCAATGATGATTAAACACTTAAATAAAAATGTAAGGAAACTCATGGATATCACAAGGGTATATCAGGGTAGGTATAAGAAACGGTTTTCAACCTATAAAAGGATCAGGTTTTAGATAAATAATGATTTTTTTCAAGGTATAGCTCTTTGGTGTTATAAAGAATGGTTAGAGTATAAAAGTTTCTGTGTTTTCAAACAATTTTGTTCCAGTGTTTGGTATTTGGTACTTATACATTTGGGGAGTAGTATCATATATGGGTGGTTTGGTATCTGAAAATCAACAAAGGAGGGTTTACAAAGAATAAGGCTTATGGCTCAAGATCAAGAAAAATCAGGGTTCAAGGTTAAATAATTTAAAGCACTTACAATATAAAACATGAGTTATTTTGAATAATAGCGACATGTTATGTAACAGTTCGAAAATATTTGCGATATATCTTGAAGAAAAGTTCAAATTACTTGCCTTAAAAGGCTTTAAAACTATCACTGATCGACTCTGAGCCGACTCTGCCGCTCAGGCTTTAACGTCCAATCACTAGATCACATTGGATTCGACTTCGTTACTCAGGTTTTTTTGTTGAAACTCTACTGAGCTCGTCGACTGCCTACTAGGTCATCTTTAGTCCAACGTCCATTTTCGGTTTCCCGACTAGAACCTACAGGGGTGAAATACTCGATGTTAGACGCTCAGTTATACTTGGCATATCCTCGCTAACCACTTACCCCTACGATAGTATGTTCTGACTCGTAATCATTCATACCATAATAACACAAACAAGAATTAGGGTTCACGTTCTCGAAATCGGGTCAGTGTTCATTTTCAGAAAATACGTATACTCGTCATTTTACGAAATTAGGGTTATTGAGTTTTGGACAGAACGTTCACCACAACATACAATCAAGTTCGTATAAAGTATAAGTATATATATATTCACTCGACGTCCCGATAATTATCGGATACGTTCCCGTATTTACGTAGTTCAATTTCCCGGAAATCGGGCAGCATCTCCTTTGTTTATCGAACTACCCCTCGAAACATCAATCGACATCAAATCCCAAATACAATAATCACAACAATTATCCAATCACACTCCAATTCCATAAATCCCAACCACCGATTCAAACCAACTAATTATTATTATTACTCGTATTTCATATTCATTATTATTATTATTTTTAAAAAAATATTAGGACTCAGATAATGATCATCACGGTCCAGCATCGGCTCGTCGAGGCTCATCGCCATCGGCTCGCCGAGGCTCATCGCCGACGGCGATAAAATTCGCGGGTACCTGAACAATTTCGAGTTTCCAAGGTAAATCCTATCGATTAATATACTTAAATCTCGCAAATACCAATTAGTTTATTTCAAAAAATCAGTCTAGGATATCTGCAAGAGTATTATTAATTTGATTTAGCAGTAACCAAACCAAATAATAGCATAACCAAAAGAACAGTCAACATAATTGAACAGTCTGCACAATAGCACGGCCACGCGCCGCCATCCTCACCGGAAAACCGGGAGAGGCGGCGGCAACAATAAATAAATATAACATCACACTCGCACATATACATACATGTATATACACGGACGAGCAAGAATCAATAGGGACAGTGACCATCTGAGAGCACCAAGGCACGGCGAAAAGTCGTCAGAAACAAACCGGCGAACAGCGGCGATGAGACAGCCATACAGAGAGGCCGCGAACAAGATGAAAAAAAGGAACGAGAGAGAAGATAGAAAGAAGAGAGAGAGATTCAATAGAGGAACAGGAGAATAACCGAGAGAGATTGTAGAGAGATTGTGAATTTAGGGATTAAAATATAATACTCAATTTGTAAAATCAGGACACATGTGCTGGAAATGAAGCCACGTATCTGAATTAGGCTGTCGCGTGTCCTTTCTCCTTTTTCGATAGCCCCATTTGGTCTCCTTTTTGTAATTGAACGAACCATCGCGTGAAAAAAATAATTCCGATAATTACCAAATAAATTTTAAAATACAAATAATTCGAAATTAGTAAAAATAAAATTTTCATAATTTTTAAATCACTTTTGAGTCGAGCTTACATGCCCGCAATTCATAATTAACGAACCGAGTTGTACTTAAAACAGATTCAGAAAATTATGAAAATAGTCTGAAAATATTACAAATATCCCGAAGTTAAACAAAATATAAATTTTTGAAATTTTAAAATAATTTCTAAAATGCACTTTATACCCGCTTTTTAACAATTAAACGAAATAACGTGTAGGTGAATTTAATCCCGAAAATTTTGAAAATAATTTTAAAATTCTCAGAATATTCCAAACTTAAATAAGTATGAGTTTCATAATTTTTGAAGAATTCTGGAATTAAATACAGTTTTTACAAATAAATGTAATCAGAAAATCATACAGGGTTAAATAATTGATGAAATATTGATTTCTAAATTTTGTAAAATCCCAAAAATAATTATTGAAATTATAAAATCATAAAACAAATTTTAGAGACAATCTAAATATTTACGGGTTTTAAAACTGTAATAAAATCACCTTTAAAAATAAAACAGAACAATATAACACAATTTTTAACTACACACTCTAATCCTTTACACCAATAAATCACATACAAATAGTATATATCAACATACTGCTGCCAAAACCAAGACACGTATTTTATTTAATTAATATTCCACAATTACATATTTAAATAATTCAAAAATACACGAGTCGTTATATCCTTCCCCCCTTAAAAAGATTCTGTCCTCGGAATCTAGTTTAACTAAATAAGTGAGGATATTTATCAAGCATATCTGACTCTAGTTTCCAGGTAGACTCTTCTACTCGAGGATTTCAAACGTACTTACTATAGATATACACTCATTTTTACTGACTTGCCTTTAACGATCAAGAATTTAGATCGATCACTATATGCAAAACAACTTGGACTAGAGCCCATTGGCTCCTGATCAATCACTTGGTTCGAATCAGATACTTATTGCCCTAACCTTGGCAGGCAAAATACATTATCTGTACATACTTTTGTGACAGTAACATCAACTCATGAACAACTTTATCTATATTTATCGATACCTCAGATGGTTTACTAAATTTTAGGACTTAGCATGTCCCTTCTACTCAAACTTATCCAGTCTCTTTCAGGATGAAACTTGTACTAACACTACTGGTCCAATTTCTATACTCATATTCTCTCTCGATACAATTTCGCCTTCTTTCTTTGTCTACTCCGAGCTGCTTCAATGAATATTACTATGCTCTTGGTGTGCTCAATTAACTTAGAATTTGACAACTTTCTTTCTCCCACTTTATTTCAATAAAAATGGGGATCTATACTTGCGTTCACATAAAGCTTGGTAAAGCGGTATTCCAAAGCTGACATCGCTGATAAATGATCATTCCAGTGTTTCTTTAAAACTCAACATCTCAACATAACTTATATTTCCTCAATCACTTCCGTACTTTGACTCTCCGTTTAAGGATGATAGGCGGTGCTTGTTTTCAACTTGGTTTCCAAACATTTGAACATCTCTTACTCTTTTCCATCAGTTAAGGCTGAAAAGTAATCTCATATATTGACTTATTATCACCTTCAAGTATTTGAACTTCAGATTCCACTCTTTCCAATTCGTTTATTAACTCCTTGGTGGTCTTAATTACATCTAATCCTTTCTGTCGGCATAAGGCATCTGTTATCATACGGCTTCGCTTAGGTAGTTGTTAATGGATTAATTAAGAATCTTTGGTTAACCTTAGTCACAATTTCATTCTTGAAGACTCAACGTATAGTTGCTTTCCTTCTGATTTTTTTGGAGAAAAATCCTTGGGCACTCCACGCAGACTTCCTTATTCTTTGAGTAGCTGAGGATGTTATCAATAAATACAGTTTTCTTATCTAAGTATTCCTTATACGCCATGATCCTTAATTTTTTATGGTCACCTGAGACACTTGTTATTTCACATAATATCACCAGAGCTTGTAATGCTCTTAACTTACTTTAATCATAATCTCTGATATGTTCTCAGGTCGGATCTTAAGTTAATCCTCGAGACATAACACACTTCTTAGATTAGGTCTCATAGGTAATCAATTCTTTGTAGGGGTCACTTCTTCTTATTCGTTATTTTATTAAATTCTCGATAATCAATACATAATCTCATAATTTCATTCCTTTTCTCCAACAACATTACTGATACATTTTACGATTCGCTTCTTGTAAAATCACTCCTTGGTCTGCCTTGTTCACTAGGCCTCTAATACTTCGCCTTAATTTTTTGACATGTCCAACACTTTCCAATCTATTTTGAAATTCCCTTCTTATACCTGGTTATCATTATTTTTCTTCAAATTTCCATAGGTAATTCTTTTCGGTGCAGTTCTAGGTTTATTTTCTCCTTTTTGCTTATCGCTTGCCACTATATTTGCTTTTCCTTGCGAATACATACTTCAAACTCTTATGGTCCATATAAATCTTACATCTTCCTTCATACATGTAATGTTTCCCAATCTTTCAAAACAAATATTATTACTGTTAGTACCAGTTATGAGTAGGACACTTCTACTCATAAGGTTTCGGTTGTCTGGGTGCATATACAATAACACTATTGAGCTGCATCAACACACATCCTACTCCCTTATGAGAAGCATCACTATAAACTACCAAATCTCCTTGACACTTTCAACATGATAAAGCAGGTGCTGTAACCATTCTTTCATTTAACTCCGTAAAACTTTCTTCACCCTTCTCTACTTCATATAAACTTCTTGCTTCTCCTGATTAGCTTCGTCCAAGATATTGCAACTTACAAGAAATCTTGCACAAATTTTCGATAGTAACCGGCCCATGATAAAAGTTCTTACTTTTGTTGGTGTTTCTGGTCTCTTTTCATTCATAATAACTTTAATATCTGCTGAATCTCTTTTGATCTTCTCCACATTGACTATTTATGCTAAGAACTATACTTCATACAACTTCTTTCTTCTCCAACTTCCCAGTTACCATAAATGCTTTGCATGGTCCTCCGTTGATTTCAAGTATCACAACTACAGCTTACAGATATTCCTTAAAGATTCTGTCCATCGAGTTCAAATATTACTGGTATATTGGTTAATCCAAATGACAATACGAGTGTACTTAGTTCTGAAAATTATCTTTGATATATCCATAGGTTTAATCTTCAATTGGTGAAATACCAAATCTTAAATCAATCCTATAAAAGTACTTTGCTTCTTTCGTTTGATCAAACAAATCATTGGGTCGAGGTAACATATACTTGCTCTTGATAGTAAACTTGTTGAGCTTTCGCTAGTCGATGTTCAATGTCATACTTCCATCTTTCTTATTAACAATTAATACAGGTGCACCTTATGGGGTACACTAGGTCTAATCGCTTCTTCTTCTAGCATTTCTTGCATCTGCTTTGCTAATTTCCTCATTTTAACTAATTCCATTTTATGTAAGGCCTTGGTTACTGGCTTCGTCTCAGGTGCTAAGTCAATCACGAACTTCATTTTCCTATCTGGAGGAAATGTGGATAACTCTTCTGGAAACATATCTTGAAACTCCTTAATCGCTATAAAATCTTCAAGTTCTGTGTGCTCCTGACTTTTATTTATAATCGCCATAGCGCTTACATCTTGGTCACTGTAACCTTTTGAAGGGTTTTTAGCACATAAACGCAACGAAAATGTAAATTTAAATCTTAAAAAAACCGAAACCCTCTGCAGGATCCATGAGAAAAATAATATTTAATTCGTAGTTCAGTATGCTTACCTTTAGAAGCTTTACGTTAATGGAAAGATGGAGGTCTTTAATAGCGATCCAAGAACGATAAACGGAAATCCCTAGAAGCTGCTCCTCAAGTGTGAAGCACCCCACCGGTATCCACCAAGAGTACAATATGATGGAGGAGGACGAGGTTGAGAGAATTAGTTATCTCCCTCTTGTTCTACTTTAAAATTAGGGTTAATTATTTGGGTTGAGGCAAATAGGGTTTATAAGAGTATATTTATAGGCAAAATTTTCAGCTGAAAATTTTCCATAAAATATTATTTAACCCTTTAATTGATTATTCTTATTAACCAATTAACTAATAATTAAAACACCTTTTAATCATTAATCCCTTTTCTAAACACTTTAGAAAAATAATTCTCTCACTTGATTTAATTTCCAAAATTAAATTCTTAATTAATAATATTAAGAATTAATTAAATCTCATTTAATCAATTATTAAATCTGCTAATTAATTATTAATTTTACAAATAAATAATTACCAGCCATTATTAATTAATTCCTCCACCATTAAATCATTCTCTTTTATGGTGTGACCCTGTAGGTTCAATATTAAGTCGGTAGTAGAAATAAATAATAATAAAAGTATTTTATCATTATTTATATAAATTCTCTAATTCATTAAATATGATTAATTAATAAATTAATCAAATTTATTCTACATCGTGAGGGATACTTCTCAGCATATCGCGACTATCCGGATAATACGAATTCACTGCTTAGAATACCAAGAACCTATTCAGTGAGTAGTTACCGTACAATCAATTCCTTCTACCCTGCAATGTCACGATTAAATACAAGGCATGGAACTTGTGTCAAGCCTATCTTATCTAATCATTTGCTTTCCCATTCACTATGCTTAGTTCTATTTAATGTAAATTAGAAACTCCTTTCTAATTTCATTCACTCTGGCCAGAGATTCCTGAACTAGCATAAGTGGATCAGCATTGAACATTCTCTTCCTTCACTGGAAGGGGTAGATCCTTTATTGATCATATACTATCTTCGTGTACAAATTCATATACCCAGTAGAGCCCTTATAATTGTCCCTGGAGACTAAGAACTAAACCAAAGCATAGTTCAGTGTACACAAGATGATTATGATGACCTTAAGTCTAAGGATACTTGTACAACTATCACTATGTGAACAACTGCTGACACGTGAGTGAACTCCATCGGTTGTTCAGCTGTGTGAGTCATGTTCAGTGAACTTATTCTATAATGAGCACCTACATACTAGCTATAGTGTCACCACACAAATGTCTATGAGAACAGACATCCTTCATAATGAAGCAAACATAGTATATACCGATCTTTACGGATTACTAATTACCAGTTAGTAATCCTACGACCAGGAAATATTTAAGTTTAGAGTTATCATCTTTTAGGTCTCATTATTATGATCTCATCATAATCCATAAAAAGCTTTACTCTAAACTATGGTATATCTTATTTAAACACTTAAATAGATAAAGCCCGCAATAAAACCAAAACAAGTCTTTTATTAATATCAATGAAATCAAAATAGATTACATAAAAGTTATTCCTAAATCATCATACATGATTGGACTTAGGACACATCTCTTTCAATCTCCCACTTGTACTAAAGCCAATCACTCTGGTATCTAATACCTATCTTGTCTTTATGACGATCAAAGTGACTTTTAGAAAGTGGCTTTGTGAGTGGGTCTGCTACGTTGTTATGTGTGTCAACTCTCTTGACGTCTCCTCTTTCAATACAATATAAGAAATGTTACCACGCTCCACTAACCTTTTTGTAGAGACATGGTTCATCTATGTTTTTGATAAAACCAAACTCTTTGATTGTCTCATCAAAATGGATGTTCCATCTACGAGAAGCTTATTTTAAACGATATATGGTTCGCAACAGCTTACACACTAGGTGTTTATTTCCCTTGAAAAGAAAACCCTCTGGCTGTATCATATACATTTCCTCTTCAAGTTTCCCATTGAGGAAGGCCTTTTTCACGTCCATTTGCCAGATCTCATAGTCGTAGTAAGCAGCAATCGCAAGCAAAATACTAATTGATTTTAACAGGGCTAGAGGCAAAAAAGTTTCATCAAAGTCAATCCCTTGCCTTTGTCTGAATCCTTTTACCACGAGCCCGGCCTTATAGGTCTCCACCTGCCCATCTGCTCCAATCTTTCTTTTATATACCCACTTGCACCCAATAGGCTTAACACCTTCAGGCACCTCAACCAGAGTCCATACTTGGTTGGTATACATAGATTCCATTTCGGATTTCATGGCACTATGCCATTTCTCTGAGTTAATACTACTCATAGCCTTATTATAGGTCACAGGGTTGCCATCATCATTGATTGACAACTCATTGTCATTCTCAATGACAAGGCCATAATACCTCTCAGGTTGGCGAGACACTCTCCCTGCCCAACGAATGGGCTGTTCCACAGAAAGTTGTTCAGTCTAAACAGGTGTTTCCACTTGATCCGTAGGAGTTTGTGCTTCTTGAACTTCATCAAGTTCAATTTTGCTCCCAATGTTTCCTTCAAGGATAAACTGCTTTTCCAAGAAGGTAGCATGTCTGGAGACAAACACCCGATGATCGGTGTAAAAGTAATACCCTAAAGTCTCTTTAGGATATCCCACAAAATTATATTTTATAGATCGAGATTCTAGCTTATCTGGGTCAACTTTCTTGACAAAAGCTGGATATCCCCAAATCTTAACGTGTTTAAGACTCGGTTTCCTTTCTTTCCATATCTCATATGGAGTTTGAGGAACGGATTTGGAAGGCACCTTATTCAGTAAATTTGCTGAGGTTTCCAATGCATAACCCTACAGGAATACTGGAAGATTCGCATAGCTCATCATGGACCGAACCATGTCTAACAAAGTTCGATTTCTCCTTTCAGATACCCCATTCAACTATGAAGTATATGAAGGAGTCTACTGGGAGACTATACCATTTTCTTTGAGATAAGCTAGAAACTCTCCATTCAAGTATTTACCACCTCGATCTGATCGAAGAGTTATAATACTATGTTTGGTTTGTTTCTCCACTTCATACTTATATTCTTTGAACTTTTCAAAGGCTTCAGAATTGTGTTTCATTAAATACACATATCTGAATCTAGATCGATCATCTATGAAAGCAATGAAGTATGAAAATCCACCCATGGCTTGCGTAGACATTGGTCCACATACATATGTGTGTACCAATCCTAGCAAATCTGCAGCCCTCTCTCCATGTCCACTAAATGGAGATTTGGTCATTTTACCCAATAGACAAGACTCACATGTAGGATATGATTCAAAATCAAAGGGGTCAAGTAACCCTTCCTTATGCAATGTCCGCAGTCTATTTTCACTAATATGACCAAGTCCGCAGTGCCACAAGAAAGTGAGATTTTCATCATCCCTTTTTCTTTTATTACTATGTTCAATTTATAGTAAATTATGCTCTACGTCACATACATACAGACCATTGTTTAAAATACCACTTCCATAAAGAACGTTATCTCTAAGAATTGAACATTTATTATTCTGAATAACAAACGAAAATCCAGCCAAGTCTAACATGGAATAGAAATAATATTCCTCACAATCGAGGGAACAAAATAACAATTATTTAGAATAATAGTCTTGCCCGTAGGCATATGTAAATGAAATGATCCTACAGCTTCAGCAACAACTCTTGCTCCATTTCCCATCCGTAGAATCACCTCCTCTTCTTCAAGAGTCCTACTTCTCCTTAGTCCCTGCAACAAATTGCAAATATGAGAACCACAGGCGGTATCTAATACCCAAGTAGAAATTTGACTTAGTGACATATTAACTTTGATCATGAACATACCTGAATCAGAAGGGGTAGTCTCACTACCCTTCTTCTTCTTCAATTCTGTAAGGTAAACCTTGTAGTTCCTCTTCCAGTGCCCCACTTGTAACAGTGAAAGCAAACAACTTTGCTCTTGGGGTCTTCAGCTTTTGGTGGAACCGGCTTTTTCTCACCTACTTTCTTCTTCTTGGAAGGGTTCCTCTTCCTTTTCTTAGAATTGAAACCTTCACCAATTAGAAGAACGTAACTCTTCTTAGGGGGGAAATTCGATTCTGCGGTCTTCAACATGTTGTGGAGTTCAGGCAGGCTGACATCCAGCTTATTTATGTGAAAGTTCACAACAAACTGCGAGAACGAACTCGGAAGTGATTGCAAGACCAAGTCTTGGCTCAACTCCCCATCCATGGCAAAACCAAGTTGTCTAAGATGTTCAATCAAATTGATCATCTTAAGTACATGGTCATTCAAAGATGATCCCTCAGACATCCTACAACCGAACATTTCCTTCGATATCTCATATCGAGATGTCCTCCCTGCCATATCATACAACTCTTGTAGATGCATAAGGATAGTGTGAGCATCCATATGCTCATGTTGCTTCTGTAGCTCAATGTTCATGGAAGCTAGCATGATGCATTGAGCAACATTTGCATCATCTATCCACTTACGATATACAACATGTTCATCATTATGTGCATCGCTAGCAGATTCAGTAGGCTTAGGTGAGTCAAGCACATATTCCAGCTTCTCAACCCTGAGAACAATTCTCAAGTTTCGAAGCCAGTCAGCAAAATTAGGACCAGTCAACTTGTGAGCATCTAGTATACTCCGGAGTGATAGTGCAGAAGACATAACGAATATAGTAAATCTGTAAATGATGAACACATAACAACACTTAGCAAATATTAAATTTCATTTCAAGACACTATACGAATCGAATCTTTATTCATAAGTGGCTCCCACTAGTTTATCTAATTTATACAACCCTTAAGTGAAAATTAAGCATTCATAATGCTAGTGGGAATAGGGATCCTACATTCCATCACACAACCTCGGCTATAGCACGAAACATCATGTGATGTTCAATAGGCAGACAACTCTTGTCAATTACAGCTTATGTTATTCCCTAATAAAACTTTAGCCTCTTGAATAATTGAGTCACGGCTGTAGCACGACAAACTCAATATTCTAAGTCAAGTCTAACCCAATATTTCGTATAATTGAATCAGTCTCAGACGGCCCACGGCTGTAGCACGTAACGACCTTTAGATTCTAATTCAATGTACATATCTCTATGTAATAGACAAGTATTTCTTATTTCTAAATCAAAGCCCTCGGCTGTAGCACGAAATGACAATGATTTAAAAATAAGAACCACTTTCTGATGGAATTTACGGATGAGCGGAAGCGTGAAATAACATTTATTCCGTAAAACCCATATACCGCACATATAGAAAAACATATAAAAGGGAAAAACTGAGAATCGAAACCATACCTCGTGAATCGAAGCTTTATAAAATTGGAGTGCTAGCAGTTGCTCCTCAGTGTGTGAAGCACTCTACCGGTATCCACCAAGAACGATCCTCTTCGATGAACCTTTTTATAAAACTAAGCTTTTATAAAAATGGAGTTTTTGGGAGAGAGAGAGAGAGAGAGAGGAAGAAGATGGAGGCTAGGGTTTTCCAAAACCAAAATTGTGTGTCCGATAAAAATGAGCCATCCATCTCATTCTATTTATAGGGCTCTCCTAGGGTTTTATAATATATCTTTATATATATTAACCCCCATATTTTATCTTCATAAAATGCTTTAATAATAATTAAAACTATTTTAATCATTATTTCTTTTCTTAACTATTTAGAAAATAATTATCTCTCTCATTATTTCATCAAAGAAAATATTCTTTTATGGTGTGACCCTGTAGGTTCAATATTATGCCGGTAGTAGAAATAAATAATAATAAACTTTTATTAATTATTTATATGAATATTAAAATTCACTAAATATAATTAACTGATTAATTATATTTATTCTACATCATGAGTGATGCTTCTCAACATATCGCGACTATCTGGATAATATGAATTCACTGCTTAGAATACCAAGAACCTGTCAGTGAATAGTTACCGTACAATTAACTCCTTCTACCCTCTAATGTCCTGATTAAATACAAGGCATGGATCTTGTGTCAAGCCTATCTAATTTAATCATTTGCTTTCCCATTCACTATGCTCAGTTCTATGTAAATTAGAAACTCCTTTCTAATTTCATTCACTCTGGCCAGAGATTCCTGAACTAGCATAAGTGAATCAGCTTTGAACATTCTCTTCCTTCACTGGAAGGGGTAGATCATTTATTGATCATACACTATCTTCGTGTACAAATTCCTATACCCAGTAGAGCCCTAATAATTGTCCCTGGAGACTAAGAACTAAACCAAAGCATAGTTCAGTGTACACAAGATGACTATGATGACCTCAAGTCTAAGGATACTTGTACAACTATCACTATGTGAACAACTGCTGACACGTGAGTGAACTCCATCAGTTGTTCAGCTGTACGAGTCATGTTCAGTGAACTTATTCTATAATAAGCACCTACATACTAGCTATAGTGTCACCACACAAATATCTATGAGAACATACATCCTTCAAAATGAAGCAAGCATAGTATGTACCGATCTTTGCGGATTATTAATTACCAGTTAGTAATCCTATGACCAGGAACTATTTAAGTTTAGAGTTATCATCTTTTAGGTCTCACTATTATGATCTCATCATAATCCATAAAAAGCTTTACTCTAAACTATGGTATATCTTATTTAAACACTTAAATAGATAGAGCCCGTAATAAAAACAAAACAAGTCTTTTATTAATATCAATGAAATCAAAACATATTTCATAAAAGTTATTCCTAAATCCTCATACGTGATTGGACTTAGGACATATCTCTTTCAATCTCCCACTTGTACTAAACCCAATCACCCTGGTATCTAATACCCATCTTGTCTTTATGACGATCAAAGGGACTTTCAGAAAGTGGCTTTATGAGTGGGTCTGCTATGTTGTTATGTGTGTCAACTCTCTTTCAATACAATACAAGAAATGTTACAGCGCTCCCACTAACCCTTTTGTAGACACAAGGTTCATCTACGTTTTTGATAAAACCAAACTCTTTGATTGTCTCATCAAAACGGATGTTCCATCTACGAGAAGCTTGATTTAAACCACATATGGTTCGCGGCAGCTTACACACTAGCTTTTCATTTCCCTTGGAAAGAAAACCATCTGGCCATTTTCCAGATCTCATAGTCGTAGTAAGCAGCAATCGCAAGCAAAATCCGAACTGATTTTAACAGGGCTACAGGTAAAAGGTTTCATCAAAGTCAATCCATTGCTTTTGTTTGAATCCTTTTGCCACAATCCTGGCTTTAAAGGTCTCCACCTGGCCATCTGCTCTAATCTTTCTTTTGTATACCGTATACATAGATTTCATTTCGGATTTCATGGCACTTTGCCATTTCTCTGAGTCAACACTACTCATGGCCTCATTATAGGTCACAGGGTTGTCATCATCAATGATTGACAACTCATTGTCATTCTCAATAATAAGGCCATAATACCTCTCAGGTTGGCGAGACACTCTCCCTGACCTACGAATGGGCTGTTCCACAGAAGGTTGTTCAGGTTGAACAGGTGTTTCTGTTTGATTCGTAGTAGTTTGTGCTTCTTGAACTTCATCAAGTTCAATTTTGCTCCCACTGTTTCCTTCAAGGATAAACTCCTTTTCCAAGAAGGTAGCATGTCTGGAGACAAACACCCGATGATCGGTGTAAAAGTAATACCCTAAAGTCTCTTTAGGATATCCCATAAAACTACATTTTACGGATCGAGATTCCAGCTTATCTGGGTCAACTTTCTTAACATAAGCTGGACATCCCCAAATCTTAACGTATTTAAGACTCGGTTTCCTTTCTTTCCATATCTCATATAGAGTTTGAGGAACAGATTTGGAAGGCACCTTATTCAGTAAATAGGCTGAGGTTTCCAATGCATAACCCCATAAGAATACTGGAATATTCTCATAGCTCATCATGGACCGAACCATGTCTAACAAAATTCGATTTCTCCTTTCAGATACCAATCTGGAGGAGTCCACTGGGAGACTATACCCTTTTCTTTGAGATAATCCAGAAACTCTCCATTCAAGTATTAACCACCTCGATCTAATCGAAGAGTTATAATACCATTTTTGGTTTGTTTCTCCACTTCATACTTATACTCTTTGAACTTTTCAAAGGCAACAGACTTGTGTTTCATCAAACACATATCCGAATCTAGATCTATCATCTATGAAAGTAATGAAGTATGAAAATCCACCCATGGCTTGCGTAGACATTGGTCCACATACATCTGTGTGTACCAATCCTAGCAAATCTGCAGCCCTCTCTCCATGTCCACTAAATGGAGATTTGGTCATTTTACCCAATAGACAAGACTCGCATGTAGGATATGATTCAAAATCAAAAGGGGTCAAGTAACCCTTCCTTATGCAATGTCCGCAGTCTATTTTCACTAATATGACCAAGTCTGCAGTGCCAAAAGAAACTGAGATTTTCATCATCCCTTTTCTTTTATTAGTTTGTTCAATCTGAAGTAAATTATGTCACATACATACAGACCATTATTTAAAATACCACGTCAATAAAGAATATTATCTCTAAGGATAGAACATTCATTATTCTTAATAATAAAATGAAAAACCATCCAAATCCAACATAGGAATAGAAACAATATTCCTTACAATCGAGGAAACAAAATAACAATTATTTTAAACAATAGTCTTGCTCGTAGGCATATGTAAATGAAATGATCCTACATCTTCAGCAACAACTCTTGCTCCATTTCCCATCAGTAAAATCACCTCCTCTTCCTCAAGAGTCCTACTTCTCCTTAGTTCATGCAACGAATTGCAGATGTAAGAACCACAGGCGTTATCTAATACCCAAGTTGAAATTTGACTTAATGACATATTCATTTCTATCATGAACATACATGAATCAGAAGCGGTAGTCTCACTCCCCTTCTTCTTCTTCAACTCTGCAAGGTAAACCTTGCAGTTCTTCTTCCAGTGCCCCACCTTGTTACAGTGAAAGCAAACAACTTTGCTCTTGGGGTCTTCAGCTTTTGGTGGAACCGACTTTTCTTCACCTACTTTCTTCTTCTTGGAAGGGTTCCTCTTCCTTATCTTGGGATTGGAACCTTCACCAATTAGAAGAACATAACTCTTCTTAGGGGGAAATTCGATTCCGCAGTCTTTAACATGTTGTGGAGTTCATCCAGGCTGACATCCAGCTTATTCATGTGAAAGTTCACAACAAACTATGAAAACGAACCCGGAAGTGATTGCAAGACCAAGTCTTGGCTCAGCTCCCCATCCATGGAAAAACCAAGTTATCCAAGACGTTCAATCAAATTGATCATCTTAAGTACATGGTCATTCACGGATGATCCCTCAGACATCCCACAACCGAACAGCTCCTTTGATATCTCATATCGTGTTGTCCTCCCTGCCACATCATACAACTCTTGTAGATGCATAACGATAGTGTGAGCATCCATATGCTCATACTGCTTCTGTAGCTCAATGTTCATGGAAGCTAGCATGATGCATTGAGCAACATTTGTATCATCTATCCACTTACGATACACAATATGTTCATCATTATGTGCATCGTTAGCAGGTTCAGTAGGCTTAGGTGAGTCAAGCACATATTCCAGATTCTCCACCCTGAAAACAATTCTCAAGTTTCGAAACCAGTCAGCAAAATTAGGACCAGTCAACTTGTGAGCATCTAGTATGCTCCTGAGTGATAGTGCAGAAGACATAATATAGTAAATCTGTAAATGATAAACACATAACAACACTTAGCAAATATTCAATTTCATTTCAAAACACTATATGAATCGGGTATTTATTCATAAGTGGCTCCCACTAGTTTATCTAATTTATTCAACCCCCTATTTTAAAATTAGGCATTCATAATGCTAGTGGGAATAGGGATCCTACATTCCATTACACAACCTCGGCTGTAGCACGAAACGTCATGTGATGCTCAATAGGCAGACAACTCTTGTCAATTACATCTTATGTTATTCCCTAATATAATTTTAGCCACTTGAATACTTGAGTCACGGCTGTGGCACGACAAACTCAATATTCTAAGTCAAGTCTAACCCAACATTTCGTACAATTGAATCAGTCTCCAACGGCCCACGGCTGTGGCACGTAACGACCTTTAGATTCTAATTCAATGTACACATCTCTATGTAATAGACAAGTATTTCTTATTTCGAAATCAAAGCCCTCGGCTGTAGCATGAAATGACAATGATTTAAAAATAAGAACCACTTTCTATCATGTTGGAAGGCTATGACCGACACAAGCCCGTTGTGTCATTGGCCAATTACTACTTGATATTATTTAATTTTAGAGGGATTATATTACGTTACAATCATAATCATATTATAAAGAGATTCTTCCTTTTAAATTAAATATTTCAAATCGATAATCAGATGATTCCCAGATCGGGTGGAGAATTGTCAAGAGGCATCACTTAATAACCTTTCTTACAGATAGAAATCTGTTGTTGACAGAATCATCCTTTCTCTCAAAATTGAAAATTCATATTTAATTACGTGTTTCATAAACACAAGAATCTCATGATTGTATTCATAATATTATTGTCAAGGCAAGAAACGATTCCTATTCTAGATTTTCTAGAGCACGCCTTATATTGATTTAAGTTCACCTAAATCTATCATCGCATGGTAAACACAGGCATATATCTCATATATAAAAATAAATAAACAAGTAAGCATGCAAGTAATATCATGTCACACATTGATATAATGATGTATGGATTTATTATAGCATTTAAAAGCAATTAAAACAATTAAAACATGCTTTAAAACACTTTCGAGAATATAAACAGTTCAAAACTTTTATATATAAAATATTTGACCAGTCCATTAGATCCGTCTCGGAAAAACGAATCCAACGATATATTGCACGCCCAAAACGGAGTTACGAAACTCCCAAAAAATCAAATTTAATGTGGACATACGGGCTGTAACGCATGTACGTAATGCGTTACAACACTGTTGAGCCATTTACGCGTGTAACGCATTCCGTAAATGCGCAACAGTGTGTAACACATTCACGGAATGCGCAACACACCCCGCGCGTGCGACTCACGCGCCCGCACAGCCGCAGCAGGTTTTTGCCTCCCTTTTTTTTTTTTTTTGTTTTCCCTGTCAATGCCTGTTGGTCTTTCTGCTTCCAGCCGTTACAAAAAAAGGAACTAACCCCCTTTCCTTTACTCCCTTAATTAATAACTCTTATTTATATTTTTATTATTTTAATTTTATTATTAATAAATTAATTAACAGTTAATTAATAAATTAATAAAAATCAAAATAATATGATTTCTTAAATCTGGGAGTAGCAGAAAAATACCAAATCAGCCATGGGTCCTTGTGCAAATTTTAATCATACTTATTCACATGCAAAATTATTTCATGAATTTTTAATTAAAACAATTTTAAAAAATTCATAACAAATAATCTACACATCACAAAATTATGAAAAAAATACCTAGATGATCTACAACACTTGTAGAACCCAGATCAGTAGTCAAAATCTCATGCAAAAATTATTTAGAATTAATTCATAATAAATCCAAATAAACTTGCAAAAATCATGATAAATCCATACATGCATTAAAAAATCTGAAATTTTTTATATGAATCTCTATATGCAGAACCTAGCTCTGATGCCAATGATGGAATTTACGGATGAGCGGAAGCGTGAAATAATATTTATTCCGTAAAAACCATATACCGCACATATAGAAAAACATATAAAAGGGAAAATCTGAGGAATCGAAACCATACCTCGTGAATCGAAGCTTTATAAAATTGGAGTGCTAGCAAGTTGCTCCTCAGTGTGTGAAGCACTCTACCGGTATCCACCAAGAACGATCCTCTTCGATGAACCTTTTTATAAAACTAAGATTTTATAAAAATGGAGTTTTTGGGAGAGAGAGAGAGAGAGAGGAAGAAGATGGAGGCTAGGGTTTTCCAAAACCAAATTTGTGTGTCCGATAAAAATGAGCCATCCATCTCATTCTATTTATAGGGCTCTCCTAGGATTTTATAATATATCTTTATATATATTAACCCCCACATTTTATCTTCATAAAATGCTTTAATAATAATTAAAACTATTTTAATCATTATTTCTTTTCTTAACTATTTAGAAAATAATTCTCTCTCTCATTATTTCATCAAAGAAAATATTCTTTTATGGTGTGACCCTGTAGGTTCAATATTATGCCGGTAGTAGAAATAAATAATAATAAACTTTTATTAATTATTTATATGAATATTAAAATTCACTAAATATAATTAACTAATTAATTATATTTATTCTACATCGTGAGTGATGCTTCTCAACATATCGCGACTATCCGGATAATATGAATTCACTGCTTAGAATACCAAGAACCTGTCAGTGAATAGTTACCGTACAATTAACTCCTTCTACCCTCCAATGTCCTGATTAAATACAAGGCATGGATCTTGTGTCAAGCCTATCTAATTTAATCATTTGCTTTCCCATTCACTATGCTCAGTTCTATGTAAATTAGAAACTCCTTTCTAATTTCATTCACTCTGTCCAGAGATTCCTGAACTAGCATAAGTGGATCAGCTTTGAACATTCTCTTCCTTCACTGGAAGGGGTAGATCCTTTATTGATCATACACTATCTTCGTGTACAAATTCCTATACCCAGTAGAGCCCTAATAATTGTCCCTGGAGACTAAGAACTAAACCAAAGCATAGTTCAGTGTACACAAGATGACTATGATGACCTCAAGTCTAAGGATACTTGTACAACTATCACTATGTGAACAACTGCTGACACGTGAGTGAACTCCATTAGTTGTTCAGCTGTGCGAGTCATGTTCAGTGAACTTATTCTATAATAAGCACCTACATACTAGCTATAGTGTCACCACACAAATATCTATGAGAACAGACATCCTTCAAAATGAAGCAAGCATAGTATGTACCGATCTTTGCGGATTATTAATTGCCAGTTAGTAATCCTATGACCAGGAACTATTTAAGTTTAGAGTTATCATCTTTTAGGTCTCACTATTATCATCTCATCATAATCCATAAAAAGCTTTACTCTAAACTATGGTATATCTTATTTAAACACTTAAATAGATAGAGCCCGTAATAAAAACAAAACAAGTCTTTTATTAATATCAATGAAATCAAAATAGATTACATAAAAGTTATTCCTAAATCCTCATACGTGATTGGACTTAGGATATATCTCTTTCACTTTCTACCATGTTGGAAGGCTATGACCGACACAAGCCCGTTGTGTCATTGGCCAATTACTACTTGATATTATTTAATTTTAGAGGGATTATATTATGTTACAATCATAATCATATTATAAAGATATTCTTCTTTTTAAATTAAATATTTCAAATCAATAATCGATAATCAGATAATACCCAGATCGGGGGGAGCATTGTTAAAAGGCGTCACTTAATACCCCTCTCTTACAGATAGAAATCTGCTTTTGACAGAATCATCCTTTCTCTCAATATTGAAAATTCATATTTAATTACGTGTTTCATAAACACAAGAATCTCTTGATTGTATTCATAATATTATTGTTAAGGCAAGAAACGATTCCTATTCTAGATTTTCTAGAGCACGCCTTATATTGATTTAAGTTCACCTAAATCTATCATCGCAAGATAAACATAGGCATATATCTCATATATAAAATTAAATAAACAAGTAAATGTAAAGTGCAATAAAGTAAATGTGTTTGGTTATGGCCCCATCCTATGTGATCTTTATCAAGCTCATGATAAAGATCAAGGTCAATCTAATATGGTGATTGAAATAAATACAACTACTTATTACATAAGTCTTCTTCTTTATTTAGACTTCTTGTATGCCTCGTCTTCTTCTTTGTATCACCTCCATTGGATAGCCTTCTTGAGTCTTCAATTACATTACATAGATTGAAAGTAAAACTAATATAATGAACTTACAAGAATAACTGGAGTTACATTCGAGATTTATGATTACAAAGATTGACGACATGCAAGTCGTATTTAAAACCAAAACTAAAACCATTACACTAAGGTCGAAAGGCCATAACCATCCACCATGCTCATACAACACATAAAAGCATGTTAAAACACATAATCTGATCTTAACATATCATATTATCCATGATCTAATCATAAAAAAAATATGACAGAAATCAGAAAAATCAGAATCAAATCAGAAAAAAAAAGAATCACTGTTTACGGGCAGTAAATGACGACAAACGCCTTACAGACGACTCGTTGATAGCTTTTGCTATCAGTTTTGTTTAGACGCTCATGTACCTATGGAATAGGGTATTCGTTTGCGTAAATCGGACACCAGACCAAGATTTCAGCAAATCTGCAGCAGCCAATTCAGAATCTGTATCTAATATGATTCTCATAATTAGAACAAACATAAATCATGTATATATCAGTATATATACAGATTACATAATCATCTTATGATTATACAACTCACATGAATATCATATATTCAAAACCATACATATATAAGCATATTATATCAACATCAAATCATGGCGAATCACGTACATGCTCATAAATCGAAAACAGTTAAACACATAAACGAATTAAAAACTTTTCGCAAGTAGCTCTCTGATGCCATTAAAGGGTTTTTAGCACATAAATGCAACGAAAACGTAAATTTAAATCTTAAAAAAAACCGAAACCCTCCGCAGGATCCAGCGAAAAATAATATTTAATTCGTAGTTCAGTATGTTTACCTTAAGAAGCTTTACGTTAATGGAAAGATGGAGGTCTTTAATAGTGATCCAAGAACGATGAACGGAAATCCCTAGCAGCTACTCCTCAAGTGTGAAGCAGTCCACCGGTATCCACCAAGAGTAAAATGTGATGGAGGAGGAAGAGGTTGAGAGAATAGTTGCCTCCCTCTTGTTCTACTTTAAAATTATGGATAATTATTTGGGTTGAGGCAAATAGGGTTTATAATAGTATATTTATAGGCAATATTTTCAGCTGAAATTTTTTCATAAAATATTATTATTATTAACCCTTTAATTGATTATTCTTATTAACCAATTAACTAATAATTAAAACACCTTTTAATCATTAATCCCTTTTCTAAACACTTTAGAAAAATAATTCTCTCACTTGATTTAATTTCCAAAATTAAATTCTTAATTAATAATATTAAGAATTAAATAAATCTCATTTAATCAATTATTAAATCTGCTAATTAATTATTTATTTCATAAATAAATAATTACCAGCCATTATTAATTAATTCCTCCACCATTAAATCATTCTCTTTTATGGTGTGACCCTGTAGGTTCAATATTAAGTCGATAGTAGAAATAAATAATAATAAAACTATTTTATCATTATTTATATAAATTCTCTAATTCATTAAATATGATTAATTAATAAATTAATCATATTTATTCTACATCGTGAGGGATACTTCTCAGCATATCGCAACTATCCGGATAATACGAATTTACTGCTTAGAATACCAAGAACCTATTCAGTGAGTAGTTACCGTACAATCAATTCTTTCTACCCTGCAATGTCACGATTAAATACAAGTCATGGAACTTGTGTCACGCCTATCTTATTTAATCATTTGCTTTCCCATTCACTATGCTTAGTTCTATTTAATGTAAATTAGAAACTCCCTTCTAATTTCATTCACTCTGGGCATAGATTACCTGAACTAGCATAAGTGGATCAACATTGAACATTCTCTTCCTTCACTGGAAGGGGTAGATCATTTATTCATCATACACTATCTTCGTGTACAAATTTCTATACCCAGTAGAGCCCTTATAATTGTCCCTGGAGACTAAGAACTAAACCAAAGCATAGTTCAGTGTACATAAGATGACTATGATGACCTCAAGTCTAAGGATACTTGTACAACTATCACTATGTGAACAACTGCTGACACGTGAGTGAACTCCATCAGTTGTTCAGCTGTGCGAGTCATGTTCAGTGAACTTATTCTATAATAAGCACCTACATACTAGCTATAGTGTCAGCACACAAATGTCTATGAGAACAGACAACCTTCGTAATGAAGCAAGCATAGTATGTACCGATCTTTGCGGATTATTATTTACCAGTTAGTAATCCTACGACCATGAACTATTTAAGTTTAGAGTTGTCTTCTTTTAGGTCTCATTATTATGATCTCATCATAATCCATAAAAGCTTTACTCTAAACTATGGTATATCTTATTTACACACTTAAATAGATAAAACCCGCAATAAAACCAAAACAAGTCTTTTATTAATATCAATGAAATCAAAATAGATTACATAAAAGTTATTCCTAAATCATCATACATGATTGGACTTAGGACATATCTCTTTCACCTTTTAACTTAAATCATTGTTAACAAGTTCTTTACCTTCCTTTATCCTTTAAACCTCATCATATTCTCATTTGGCGTCTTCAAAACTATCTTCTATCATGATGGTCTATCTGGGAATCACACTTAAATAGCTAGTCCATTTCTTAAAATAATGTCAAATCTTCACAAACTTATTGCCATAAATCTCACTTCCACCATTGGTACTTACTTATTTAACAAATACACGTTCTTGACTTGCTAGTCCTTTAATCACAATCTTATCAATTCAACAGGGTAATTCATCTTATCAACAAAACCTTGGGAGCTAAACAATCAAGTTGCTCCCACATCTTTCAATACTTTAATGCATAAGGTATCCACGATAATCATTCACATCACCACATCCGTATTCTAAATAACATATTTCACCGAAAAATCACAATTTCTCGTTCTCGGAGACGTATTCCTCATTGGAGTAGATTCCCTTGACTCTTAGTGCATCCCTGACTAGGGCTAGTGATTTGCAATCCTCGCCATATGCCCTTGTTTCCTTTTTTATGCATGAAAGGTAGATGGAACTTTGTCCGCTTGGTTCATAATACGTTGATTTATTTGAAAAACTTTTTCAAAGAATGACGGTATAACGTAATAACTAGAAGGATTCATAATTCAATAAACTTGAAGTTGAAAAGAAAGAAGAAATGATGAGTTGGATATGAATGAGACAACCACATTGGTACTTAAGATGGTCAGTATTTCATACCATATGGCAAACAACACATGATTAGGTGGCCTCCCACCCGACTCTTCGTCATTCCAACAAAGTGTCTCACCATAACACTGTTTATCCCAAACAGAAACCAAAACTTGAGGAAAACTATTAAATTTGAAAGGAATGCAATATCCTCCTTTTCGATATTATAGCAAAGAGTTTATTTAAGAAAAGAAGTTTATACTTATTTAGGAATCAAAAAGAGGATAAACGCTGTAATATTGAAGACAAGAATGATACCATTGGTCACCATCCATATTTCACTTGTATTCATTTTTCGAGCTTGTTCGATCATATCTCCATTGTGTCATATAATAACTTTAGAAAGTACGTTGAAATGCCTTCGCAAATTAAGCATTATGGTAGATTTTTACTTGTCATGTCTTGCGTCTTTAACATCGCACCTACACGTATAATACTTTAAAAATTCAATCATAATAGCATCCCTACCAGATAACCTTGAGTTTCCTCTTTTTAATTAAGAATAACTACGAATCATTCAATATAACGATCCTTTTATTAATAATATTCTTCTTTTAGAAAAGTCTGGAAATCTTCTCAATCTTCTTCGATCACGCCCAGGCTCCTTTTTAAATCAATAAATTCTTTAAACTTTAATGGTCTCTGCAACTTGATAAATAATTACTCTGTACGCGGATTCTATTATTAATCTTGTCAAACAATATTTGCACCTTACTGATAGGAATAATCAACTTCTTCATAATCGCGGGTTACTTTGTTTTCTGAATTAACAATACTAAGTCTAAAATAAGTATCCTTCCAGGTAATCCGGGTCTTTCAACAAACAAGAAACTCAAGTAGTAACTTGACAACCAATGTTTAAAACTTATTTTATTCAAAAAGGCTTTTAGAAATTTTGTAAGGAAAAATCTTTTTCGAAAACTTGTTAAAAATTTTGAAAATCATAAATATGGTTGTCCTTACTATATGAGTTGGTTGTTGTCCTTCCGACCTATACCAAGGTACCAAATTATAGGAACGATCACATAAAGGTCCATTCACTTCAATCTACCTTCTTTCCTTTATTGGGTCCATTTGCTTCCTTAATCGACGATCCCTCCAATTGTCGTTGCATGTTATCATATTCGTAGCTTCACATCAAAACTTTCATACGGGTAATACTCTCGTCATCAACTTTGCAATCAATAAGTGGAGCAGATTATCCAATAGTTAACAAGTAGGCTAATGTCACATCACCTTGTTACTATAAATGTATAACATCATCAGAACACCATTATCTAAATTCAAGAAAGCTCAAGATCCATACTCTTCTCTAACTCTCTTTCAAAACTTATCTAGTCCATTCCTCAAGCTAGTCATGGGGGCCTAGTCACTAATGGCTTCATTTAACCTAATAACAGCTATCCTCCAGAACACTAGAATCTTCTTTCTAAACTTCTTCTCACCTTTATTTATATCTCCAGTACTCACCATTTACAGTAACCCTCGAATCCATCCTCGTTGGTACTATTGCTTCATAGGACAAGTTTTAAACTGAGGGTATAGAACAGGATGTAGGGTAAACTAAAGAGATACACTCACAGCCGAATGTCTGGTAAAATAAGAATAAGCAGATGGAGGTTTTTTAAATAAGTGGTCTCACGTCAGGAGGTGGTATAATAGCATAAAATAGCTTGAATGGGTGAAGCTGTTAAAGAAGAAGGTAATACCAGTAATACTGATGAAAGAACAAGGTGCGAATCAAATCAGAGAGAAGATGACGATCCTCGAACGGAAGGCTCCGAATGATCAGGTGATATAGGGAAAACAGGATCTGCCATTGCCGTTATTTGGAAATCACATCGCAAGCCAAGAATCCCAAATCGCAACACGAACCGTGTCGAAGACCTACTATACAGTAGCACTCAACCTCACAATGTCTTATCTTTCTATTTCCTATTCCTAATCCTAACCCTTTACCCAATCCCGACAATCTAGGCTTGTTTCAGTGACTTATAACCTGTAGCTCTGATACCAACCTGTGGCACCTTCCAAACCTGGGTCAGAAGTTTGGGGCCCACAACACACACACAATATATAAACCTGTATATGAGATATTATTTGCAATGACCCTGCTTTACACAATCCACGGATCGTAACAGGTTAAAGTATGAAAATAAGCCACAACCTTAACTTTTATTACAACGTGCCAAATCCCAACTAATTTAACTTACAACTGATAATAAAATTATTCTTACAATCTTACCATCTCACTATCGCAACAAGCTCCTGCTAGCTCGATCCAACTCAATCTGGAATCCTAGCTCGTATATTGAACTGGGAAATCTCGCTATCAACCGTATCCTTCTTAATTGTAGAATACATAAAAAGATTCGCAAGAGTGAGCTAACTACCTCAGCAAGTCACAATGATAATAATTGAGGTTAATCAATGATCAAACGAAATGATTCAGACGAATCAAGTTTATTGCTAAACAATCCTTAGAATTAGATATTTATTTTAAGTTTTAAACCCAAGGTTAGGCTGCTGATCAGTCACGCACTAACCCCAAGCAAAGCACACAGCACTGCTCTAATTACTCGATCCAAGGCACACATTGGCCTAACTTGACCATTGATATGGTCTGACCACGAATCTGGTCCATATATAAAAACTATCCAATTCTAAAGCAGTTAAATATGGTAAACAATATAATTCGATAAAACAAGATCATAATCAATGATGATTAAACACTTAAATAAAAATGTAAGGAAACTCATGGATATCACAAGGGTATATCAGGGTAGGTATAAGAAATGGTTTTCAGCCTGTAAAAGGATCAGGTTTTAGAAAAGTAATGATTTTTTTTCAAGGTATAGCTCTTTGGTGTTATAAAGAATGGTTGGAGTATAAAAGTTTATGTGTTTTCAAAAAAATTTGTTCCAGTGTTTGGTATTTGGTAGTTATACATTTGGGGAGTAGTATCATATATGGGTGGTTTGGTATCTGAAAATCAACAAAGGAGGGTTTACAAAGAATAAGGATTATGGCTCAAGATCAAGAAAAATCAGGGTTCAAGGTTAAATAATTTAAAGCACTTGCAATATAAAACATGAGTTATTTTGAATAATAGCGACATGTTATGAAACAGTTCGAAAATATTTGCGATATATCTTGAAGAAAAGTTCAGAAGTACTTGCCTTACAGGGCTTTACAACTATTACTGATCGACTCTGCCGCTCAGGCTTTAACGTCCAATCACTAGATCATATTGGATTCGACTTCGACACTCAGGTTTTTCTGTTGAAACTCTACTGAGCTCGTCGACTACCTACTAGGTCATCTTTAGTCCAACGTCCATTTTTGGTTTCCCGACTAGAACCTACAGGGGTGAAATACTCTATGTTAGACACTCAGTTATGCTTGACATATCCTTCCTAACCACCTACCCATACGATAGTATGTTCCGATTCGTAATCATTTATACCATAATAACACAAACAACAATTAGGGTTCACGTTCTCGAAATCGGGTCAGAGTTCGTTTTCAGAAAATACGTATACTCGTCATTTTACGAAATTAGGGTTATTGAGTTTTGGACAGAACGTTCACCATAACATACAATCAAGTTCGTATAAAGTATAAGTATATATATTCACTCGATGTCCCGATAATTATCGGATACGTTCCTGTATTTACGTAGTTCAATTTTCCGGAAATCGGGCAGCATCTCCTTTGTTTACCGGACTACCCGTCGAAACATCAATCGACGTCAAATCCCAAATACAATAATCGCAACAATTATCCAATCACACTCCAATTCCATAAATCCCAACCACCGATTCAAACCAACTAATTATTATTACTCGTATTTCATATTCATTATTATTATTTTTTTAAAATATTAGGACTCAGATAATGATCATCACGGTCCACCGTCGGCTCGCCGAGGCTCATCGCGATGAGACAGCCATACAGAGAGGCCGCGAACAAGATGAAGATGAGAACGAGAGAGGAGATAGAAAGAAGAGAGAGAGATTCGAGAGAGGAACGGGAGAAAAACTGAGAGAGATTGTAGAGAGATTGTGAATTTAGGGATTAAAATATAATCCTCAATTTGTAAAATCAGGACACATGTGCTGGAAATGAAGCCACGTATCTGAATTTGGCTGCCACGTGTCCTTTCTCCTTTTCTGATAGCCCCATTTGGTCTCGTATTTGCAATTGAACGAACCATCGCGTGAAAAAAATAATTCTGATAATTACCAAATAAATTTTAAAATATCACAAATAATTCGAAGTTATTAAAAATAAATTTTTCATAATTTTTAAATCATTTTTGAGTCGCGCTTACATGCCTGCAATTCATAATTAACGAACCGAGTTGTACTTAAAACAGATTCAGAAAATTATGAAAATATCTTAAAATATTACAAATATCCCGAAGTTAATAAAAGCATAATTTTTGAAATTTTAAAACAATTTCTAAAATGTACTTTATACACGCTTTTTAACAATTAAACGAAATAAGGTGCAGGTGAATTTAATCCCGAAAATTTTCAAAATAATTTTAAAATTCTCGGAATATTCCAAACTTAAATAAATATAAGTTTCATAATTTTTGAAGAATTCTGGAATTAAATACAGATTTTACAAATAAATGTAAACAGAAAATTATACAGGGTTAAATAATTAATGAAATATTGATTTCTAAATTTTGTAAAATCCCAAAAATAATTATTGAAATTATAAAATCATAAAACTAATTTTAGAGACAATCCAAATATTTACGGGTTTTAAAACTGTAATAAAATCACCTTTAAAAATTAAACAGAACAATATAACTCAATTTTTAACTACACATTCCAATCCTTTACACCAATAAATCACAGACAAATAGTATATATCAACATACTGTTGCCAAAACCAAGACACATATTTTATTTAATTAATATTCCACAATTACATATTTAAATAATTCAAAAATACACGATTTGTTATATAATAAACTCAAGAACATCAAGTTTTTGAAGCCACAATATCAATCTTAACATCCAATATACTAATACTCTAAAAATCAACAAAGCAACCATCAAAACTATACTTTTATCCAAGATCCATAATTTTCTTGAAAGTTAAACTTAACCAAAGTTTTAAACAAGGTTTATAATTTTGTTGGTTTCTTGGGTGGTTCTCTTCTTGATGAATGATGCTTGGTGTGTTCTTGGTGTGCTTAAGAAGCCTAAATCTTTCCAAGAAAACACTAAAAGTTATTATATATCACTATTCCGCATCTCTTTCACCATTTTATTTAACCATGAAAACCTCAATGAAAAGCTAGAAAGATTTTTCTTACCGTATTTTGATGATGAGTCATCTTGGGAATTAATTTGAGTATTTATCCATGGCTTGAAGTTGAAGATTTGAATTTGGCTTTTTTATTTATGGTCAAGGCCGAATGGAGCTTTGTCCAAGGGGGAGAGAGCATCTTGGCTTTGCTTTCTTTCTTGGTAATGTTTTGATGTGTTGGTTGATTTTTTGTATTATTAGATATGTATATCTTTAAACAAATCAAGTAAGCACGGCCTTTGTCAAAACCTACAAGCCTAGACAGGTACTACTTCCATGCTTCTCACTATTCACTACATCACCTTACTATTTGAATAACATTCTCTAATTACATCTTAGGCTAATTGATTTGCATGGATTTCATGGGAAGTTGAATGGACTTGATACATTTATTTATTCTCGTACGTATTCACTTGGTCGCTTGTTCGTTATTTTGATAAATCCTTGTAAGCGATTCACGGGGTAATTATTTTCTTATAAATCCTTTATACTTTATAATCTTGTACTTGGGTTTTATTCGTAGGATTCCAAATCATTGATTGCGATGTGATTCTCGTATGCCTTGATAGTTTATAAGATAATGTCATTTTACAAAATTGGTATTCTTCGAAAACTAACGACTCTTACATACACTTATTTGCTACGTATAATCACAATATCGACTCGAAAACATAATTTATCGTTCCTAATATAGTGTGGGCTAATAAGTTTTCCCCGATCATCAGGATTACTATTCGTTGATTATTTTACAAAGTCCCAAAAATTGGGTTCTTACAAAAAAGGATAATTTCTAATTTTAAATCAAGCAACTCAAGTAAGTTGAGCTTCTTGATTACAAAGAAATTTTGATATTTAGAGAAGAATTTAGTCAAAATGAATTTTGGAAACTTCTTTTGAAAAATAGAAGATGTTTCAAGTGATGTGCTCTCATGTATACATGTAGATGCTTCACATATAATTCCATTGGTTTGTGAAGTAATTCCATAAGACAGGTGCAGATGGTCAATCAAATCACTAGTGACTTTTGAGAGACATATAGTGTATGCACTCAGGAATTAGATACCATTTATTTTGGCTTAGAGTGGCTTAATGTATCACTCAACTCATAGGTTTTTGTTTTCTGACTAGTTTCTTTGTAATCTTATCACTTATGGTTTAAGAGTTGAAATCAGAGGGTGGTTAATAACTTGTGAGATATCTTAAAGTTGCTCTTTTAAAGTCAAGTCATTTGCTTTTGGTAATAATAAGTGATAATGTGTTTGTTCAGTTTGATCATCATTCTGAAGATTGAACTTGATGAAATGGTGTTCATTGTCAACCACATTATAGAAACTATATGATTGTGACAACATTCATGATACAAGCATCATATATTTCAAAACTTAATCTCTTAATTTATCAGAACATCATGAATTGATATTAAAGAAGATTTATCAAGTAGTTTAGAGTAAGTATACTTGACTTATTTAGTCATCATTTCTAAGAATTGGTCAGATGAATTAAGATTAAATACTGACAATTGACTAATTTATCATAATCAGCATTCATACCAAGCAAGGTAAGTTACCTTGATTGAGACGATACAAAAAATTAGTTTCAGTTATTATCATGTTTAAATAGATATTTTGGATAAACATATATGATATTAAGCATAAACTAGGGAGTTTTGACAAGCACACATAAAGAATGAGAAGATTTATATTGATATAAAGATTTATCAGTACAAAAGATTTGTAACTAATCGAGAATTAACAAAGCCCTAATCTCCGAATCTTCCTTTTTTGGTTTCATTATCTTCCTACTATCCACAAAGAAAATGGCTCTAATGATTCGTTTTTGATCAAGAAACTTCTCCTTTCCTTTTCCATATGGATCTCATAGTTGAGAAAAAAAAGATGAAGTTTCCTGGAGAGGGTTCTGCTGAGTGTCCTCTAAATAGTTTCTGGTATCTTTGTCAGGTGATATACAATACCATTAATTCTGACAAGGAACTTGGGGTAATTGATTTGAACAGCCATTTGAGTTTTGGTGGAAGAAGGGATATACGAAGAGAGAGTAGGTTTTGGAGATATGTGTGGGGATGATTAGGATGTTGACTGAACATATATACATATATAGACATATATATATATATAAATAGAATAAGTTTGGTAGTCAAAAATAAATGATGAGGGAAGTGAAGAATTGCCTATATAAATAGAGAAAATAATATAACCAATTTAGAAGAAAATAGATTAATTATTCATGTCCATTATCAGGAAATATAGATAAAAGCATCTATGCTTATAGCACATAAAACAAGTTTAATCATAGCATGCCAGCACATTTACCTAGTCATACACTCCTAACCTCAACATTACACCAAGGAAAGAACTATAACCATAAATGAGAACTTATCTAAGAGTAAGATTTTAGAATCTTGATTAGCCAATCTCAGAGTGTGGTCTCCTTTAGCAAGTTATTTCAACTATTCTTCTTTTTCCATATTCAGCTTTCAGTCGTGCATCATTTTCCTAAACTTTCTCCACACCATATGTTAATGAATCGTAGTGTACAATTTCAAGAGATTTGTAAAAAAAAATCTAATCTGCACAAGATAATTCATTTGATTCTATCGATAGAAATTTTTTAGAGAAACGATTTTGAATGAATAATTTATATAATTGATGAAACACTAATAGATTTAGAATGAGAAATATTTTGAACAAATTTGTTCATTAACATGGTTTATCACATTCTTTTTCAACATCATACAATTTGGGTTCAAAGTCCAGCATATATTGTGACGGCTGAATATTCTATGCCACAAGCTTAAAAAAGTATAAATTTGAGAGGTTCAAAATTAATGTTCATCAAGTCCTTGATTATCAGAGATCGCTATATATTCACATTTTTATCATTGAACTAAGGTGTCAAGCATATTGTAAGAAAAATAGTCAATTTTAACTAGTTAACTCAACCAAATTTCATAGTTAACTTTATAATACAAAACATATTATGATCTCCCAATAGTTAATAAGTGATTGATATGCCTTGCTACATTGATTACTACGTTGTAATCTCATCCTACCATTCACAGAGTAGTGAAACATTTCAACAAAGCAATTCTTGAAACTCGTTCTAAATTGATGACATTAATTCATAGTGAAGAGCCAGTCATCGACAAGTTCATCTAAATGGCACTTCTAGAATATGAGCTGATTCATGAGTAAATCTTTACTGTTGTAGATAATTTTTTCTGATAAAATAGGTTAATCTAAGTGTGAAGAGTTGAGTAACTGTTAGGCCTCAATGATACTATAGAAGGGGGTTGAATATAGTATCTATAATCAATTCGATTATGAACCGAAGTATGTAACAGAAAACAAGTTTATTCAATATATCAAACTTTGTTACAGTAGGTTTAATCTACTCTCTCAGTGATGTATGATATCACTAAGAGCTATTAGGGTTACAATGAATAATATTCTCGAGAATGATAACACTTATAGTGTAAACCCTAATCTGTGTTTATATAATACACATTTACAAGATAACTACTAATTGATATGATAATAATTTTGTTTCCTAAAATACATCAATCAGAGATTATCCACTACAATCTTATAGATGTCCAATTCTTCATGCATAACTTTACTTGTTTAATCCAGATCATCTCTTGTAAATTAGTCGCTTTTCATCCCTGAAGTGTAGCCGCACTTAAGTTCCGATATAAGTTCTGACGCCTTAAGTTATGATAACTTCCTGTCTTTAGTAAGTTCTGATTTTCAGTTAAGTTCTGATATTTTGATAATAAGTTCTGAAACTAAACAAATCAGATTAGACATGACATCACAAATATATCTAACAATCTCCCCCAACTTGTAAATTATAAAAAATATACAAGTTAATAGATTTGATGATGTCAAAAAAATTTAAGTACGAATGCAATGAGATATTATTTTAAACAGCTAAATACAACTTACAGTACATGTAGCTTTACCAATATCACTGGATCAATCTGAATCCAAAGTGATTCCTTGTAAAGTCTGTTACCAGCTTGTCCTCAGCATTTCTCAGAACTTCAACTAACTGTGCTTTGACTTGCATCAGTTCTTCATCTTCATTATCAGCAATCTGAAAAATGGCTACTCTGAGTACATGAATTGATGTTCTTTCAAGTCCATCTCCAAGTCTGATAACTCTGGGATTTGTAGTGTCTTTATTGTAGCATAAACATCTTCCTTTCAGAATTACTTCTACCTTAGCAGAATTCTTCCTCATAGGAATTTCTCTTCCATCATCCTCAATGATTTTTGGAATGTATTAAGAAGCTTTTGAACCAGAAATTCTGAGAAGATCCCTTATAGCCTTCAAAATGTAATCTGACCACCTTCTTGTAATATCATATTTTACTTCCAGAAGGTAGTGAATATGTTGAAGCTCTTTGACAGACTTCTTTAGCACATCAGAATCTTCTAGTCTGTAAGTTCTGCCATCATTGAGAAATAAGATCAATTTTTCTTTAACTTCTGATTTATCATGAGTATCCATGACAATTTGAGAAGACAGCACTTTGTCAAGATGCTTTTGTTTGATTTCCTCAAATGGTTTGTCTGTCAAAATGAAAGGATCTCTGAGAGTAACTTATACTCCTGTTTGTATCTTTTCTTTGTCAAAACCTAATCCAGACTTGTCTCTAGCTTGCTTGGCTTTTAACCCAAATGTTTCAAGTTGATTCAACATTAGATTGGTCTTAGGTTCCACTGGAGTAGCTTTATTCCATAGCAGCTTCTTCTTATCAGCAATTGTCATCTTGCTCAAATCAACTTGAGCTTTGTCAGAGGTTATTTTAGATTTTTCTGTCATCTTTCTTCTTTTCAGAGTTTCAACAGTTGCATCTTCTGCAGCAGCATCATCAAAGACTTGAACCATCTTGCACACAGGATCCATCAGAATTTGAGGAATCTTCATCTTCTGTTTCTTGACTGTCTCCCCAACTTTTCCTTTTCCCTTGTCTTTGGGATTAGTAATAGTTTGAGATCTAGTCCTAGATTTAGGAATCTCTGTGGCAGATCTTTCTTTTATCACAATCCCCTTTTCTTTTGGCCTTGGTGGCTTTTTAGCATCAGAAGCTTTTGACTTTGGTTTGCTCTTCTCAGCAGCAAATTTAGCTTCTTCTTCTCTTAATTCCTCTAAATCCACTTATGGATTATCCTTAAGGAATAGTCTCTTGGCCAGTTCTTCATCAATAGTTTGAATTTTGGGATCCTTGTAAAATAATGTTGCTTTATTTGCCTTGAATTTCAGAGTTTGCAAAAACTTCTGTGAATCTTGGCTTCCATCTTGAATCATTACATCAGAAGTAGTTGTCAGAACTTGATCATCAGAATTTGTGATCAACAAGGTAACATCCTGATTTGTAGGCTTCTTTCCTTCCTTATCCCTCCTTTGAGTAGAACCAGACAATCTCTGATGAGAACCTGTCTGTTGAGAAGGAATCATGCTCAATTGTTCTCCTTGACTGTGACCTCTACTCTTATTAGAGTTTCCCTGGTCATCACCATGATCATCCTTTTTCTTCAGTGTCTTGATTGGTGAGCATTTGGACTTAAATACCTTCTCCCCCTTTTTGGCATCATCTGTTAGGAGTAGAGAAAGAAGGAGTTCCACTGAAGATTGGATTTCATTGAGTTGTGTTTGTTGAGAGGCTTGATTCTACAATACCTCATCCAGTTGGGCTTGCTGCTTGATTTGAACTTGCTCAATAGCATCCATTTTTTCTTGAATAGGTCCGATAAACCTATTCTTGTCTAGTTTGAGCATCAGGTCTAGCTTATCAGCTGCTTCCTGAAGTTTATCAACCTTTTCATGAGTCTTGGAGTGTAGACCTTGAAGATTTTTAGTATTGAGAGCAGTGACTTTAAGTTTTATTTTGAAGTCAGAATTTATCAGCAACTCATCAGCTTTTGAAACATGTTCTGACAGAACAGTTGAGATGGGAATGAAGTCAGGTTCATTCCACTTCCTTGTCCATTCAACTCCTCTAAAGGTTTCCTCCCATGGAATAGGAGCATCTTCTTCAACAAATTTAAGCAGTACATCATTTCCAAGAATTGGAGCATTGACTGGAGCACTTGCTGGAGCACTGTCTTCAGAATTTGATAAAATCTCATCATCTTCTGATAACACCAGAGTGTGTGTAACTGAAGGAGATTCTAGAGAAACTTCATTTGTTTCCAAATTCTAATCGTCAGTTTCCAAATCCAGAATTGGTGTAGTAGGAATTTCAGCATTTAGTATTGGAGAGACAGGTGGAGTTGACTCCTTTGCTGGTGGTGCTTCCAGATACAAAACAGTTGGAATATTCAACCTGCGAATGTCAATTTCAGGACTTAACCCTGAATTTCCAACTAAGGCAGTTTCTTTGAATGGAGAGATAGGAGGTGTGATCACTGTGTCATGAACAGTGTCTTCAGGTTGAGGTGGAGCTGTCAAAGCTTCAATGACTGTAGGTTCTGATGAGATCAGAGATTCCTGATCCCCTTCCTCAGCATCTTCAGTATCTTCAAATTGAATTTGTGCAATATGCACACCTGCTCTAGTCTTCCTTGATTTTCTAGATGGTGGAGTGATATGATCTGTATCAGAATTTGAAGGTCTTTTCCTTTTCAAAATCCCAGAACCCTCAGCTTCATTCTGTTTCTGAGGAGTTACCTCTTCAGCTTCTAGTGTCACAGGTTCTGATGCAGGAACCTGAACTTGTTCTTCCTCATCAGATTCATCTCTCAGAATCATCCTTCTTCTTCTCCTTGGTGGAGATTTAGGCACAGAGATAGTTCTTTTGCTTTTGGGCCTAGAGGATGTGTCAGATTTTACAACTGGCACCTTTTGAGAAGTACCAGAGGTTGGTTTGGTTTTAGATTTGAGAGGTGAGGTTCTGATAGTAGGTGCTGATAATTGTGGTTGAGAAGATTGTGCTAGTTGATAGTAGGTTCTGATAGTAGGCTGTGGTTGAGTATTGGAAGGCTGGGTTGGTGGAGGTTGAGAAGTAGTAGGGTGTGTAGGTGCAACATCAGGATATATGGTTGTGTATGTGTGATGATCAGAATTTACTAAGAATGATTTGACAGATTGGGGAATTTGGAGGGGTCTTAGTATAACCTTCTTATTGTTAGCAGATAATAATTCTGTGAAAGCCTTTTTGTGAAGTTTAAAGGGTTCAATTAACTCACTAAAGTTTTGAGGTGCATTAGAACAACAGAAACTATATATAAGCTGACAGAATGTAGATAAATATACTATGTTGCTATCTTCTTTCATCCTATCACCTATAAAACCCAAAATAGCAGTAGCATAATCAAAATGAGTTTAATTAAGAAGTGCATACCCTATTTGCTGACTCATGATTGGAATAGCATCAAAATTTGAGCATTTGTTGGAAAAGCCTTTGGTAATATAATCAAAAAAAAATCTCCACTCCCTCCTGATGTAGGGCCTCTTCAGTTGTCCCAGCTTGGACAAAGACTTCTCATAGCCAAGATTTGCCATCATGTTTTGAAGAACTGACTACCCAACTTGTGAATTGTAAGTACAGTTTTCTGGCAGATGCAATGCTTGTCGAACAATGGACAAGGTTACCAAGTGCTCATCTTCCCCTGTTGTAAAAATGATGCTTGGGGACCCACTTTCACCACCATTATCATAGACTCCAGACCTCCATAACTCCAGAATTTGCTTGCCTGAGAGAGTCTGTGGTCGGGTCAGAGCATACCCAATTTCACTTCGAGCAAGAAAATCTTGAATAAAGTGAAGTTCTGAAGGAGCCTCGTCTTTGTTGAGAATAGCCATATAGTTGTTGGGGACAAACTTGGCTCCATCATTGATAAGATCCTTAGGTGCCATTTCTGTGAAAATTAAGTGAAAAGTTGTGTGTGTATAGAGTGTTTGATAAATTGCCTGTGAGAAAATAGCTTCAGAGAATAATAAAGAGTGAGAGAAAATAAGAGATATTAGAAAAGAGTAAGAAAGTAGGTAAAAGATTGTAAAATCTTTTATCTCTCGTATATATATATATTCTCTCCACTAATTACAAAGGCTAATTTCTGAAGCAGAACGGACATTTGACATCTGGCAGCATGTAAATAGTCAAAACATTATTAGTAGGCACGGTAAACGTGCAGTAATTATTGCTCACATGCGGTTACCAAAACAAACACGCAATCCATTAACCAAATGATTATCACTGTTTTTATCTCACTTAATTATTTTCTGATAAAATGACTGTTACAGTAAAAACTAATAATGAATCAACCAATTAAAATGTGACACGTAAGCATCAGAGTTTGTATCAGAACTTGACTATTATCAGAATTTAACGGTCATCAGAACATGGCTTCTGTACTCAAAAAGTGAATGACTGTTTCTGTGATTCTTCACACAAATACTGACTGGTTTCTTCAGAGTTTAATCATCAGAACATTATCAGAACTTGTCCTCAGAATTTATGCAAATAATGCTTAATTGTTTATTAGAAACTTAATCACCACATTAATTTTCATCATTCATATGGAGTGATAGTGTGTGTATGTGTAAATGATCAGATAAAGATTAAAGTCTGATAAACTTCAGTATATCTTAGAAATAAAGCATAACTAAGAAAAATGCTTAAAATCTGTCTTCAATTGTGAAGTCTACTATAGAATAAAGTTATGCAAGAATCCACCTCAATTGTTTGTGCTTTTTTTATGCATCTTTTGAAATTCTTTTGACAATGGATTCTCAGTGTAAATGAGTTACAACTGTCATCAGAATTTATGCTGTTATCAGAATATTTCTCCAGTAATCAGAGAGTGTGAAAAGTCACCAAGAAAAATTAATTTGCTTTTCTAATGCATATAACTTAATACTAGCAATGTACTTGGATCTCCCCTTTCACATATTTACTCTAGATCTCAAAGGAGTACTTGATTTCAATTTTTCTTTTCTTTTATTTTCTTCAGATAAGTGAGGCTTATGAAGCATGTAGTTCATCCTTAAGATTTACTAATATCAGAATTTGACAGATAAGAAGCAATAATCTAGTTTGTGACTTAGTAATAAGATACAGGAAGTAAATTTGACTAAGATCAAAATCAGAATTTGCTTGTGTTATTGATTTCCACATAAATAACTAATTCAAATATGGGATACATAGTTTGTTAAAGACAACTAAGTCAACATCTAATACAATAATCCTCATTGGATTGAATAGACACAAACATTCAACACACTTTCACAGTTTATAAAATCACATCAGATAATAAGCAGTGTTTAACATGTTACAATTTAAGCACATATTACATTGAGATAAGAAAATCTGTAAATACTGATCATAAAGTCTGACGTATGAGAACAAAAACTAAACATATTTTGAGAAAGAACCTGAAACCATTCCAAGTTCATTTACCAGTCTTGTAAAAGTAGCTTCACATAATGGTTTTGTGAAGATATCTGATAGTTGTTGTTCAGTTGGAACAAAATGCAATTCCACTATACCTTCCATCACATATTCCCTTATGAAATGGTACCTAATGCTGAAGTGCTTTTTCATTGAGTATTGAACTGGATTTCCTGTCATAGCAATAGCACTTTGATTATCACAGTAAATAGGTATTTTAGAAAATTCTAACCCATAGTCCAGTAACTGATTCTGCATCCAAAGAATCTGTGCACAACAGCTTCCTGCAGCAATATATTCTGCTTCTGCAGTTGATGTGGAAATTGATTTCTGTTTCTTGCTAAACCAAGAAACCAATCTGCCTCCAAGAAATTGGCAGCTTCCACTAGTGCTTTTCTTGTCAATTTTGCATCCTGCAAAATCTGCATCTGAGTAACCTATTAGCTTAAAGTCTGATTCCCTAGGATACCACAATCCTAGATCAGTTGTACCCTTGAGGTACTTGAAAATTCTTTTCACAGCTATTAGATGAGGTTCTCTTGGATCATCCTGAAATCTTGCACAAAGACAGGTAGCATACATGATATATGGTCTACTTATAGTTAAATAGAGTAAAGAGCCAATCATACCTCTGTAGTTAGTAATATCTACTGATGCTCCAGTATCTTTATCTAACTTGGTGGCGGTGGCCATGGGAGTTGATGTAGTAGAACTGTCTTGCATTCCAAATTTCTTGAGTAAATTTCTGGTGTACTTGGATTGATTTATGAAAGTACCTTGTTCAGTTTGCTTGACTTGAAGTCCCAGAAAATAACTCAACTCTCCCATCATACTCATTTGATATCTTGACTGCATTAATTTGAAAAATCTTTCACAAAGTTTTGTATTTGTAAAGCCAAAGATGATATCATCAACATATATATGTACCAAAAGTAAGTCCTTTCCATGGTTTAGGTAGAATAAAGTCTTGTCAATTGTGCCTCTATGAAATCCACTTTCCAGAAGGAATTGAGCCAGAGTCTCATACCATGCTCTTGGAGCTTGCTTAAGGCCATAAAGTGCTATGTCAAGCCTGTAGACATGATTTGGAAATTTTGGATCTACAAAGTGTGGAGGTTGTTCAACATATACCTCTTCTTCCAATTCTTCATTGAGAAAAACACTTTTCACATCCATTTAAAACACTTTAAACTTCTTGTGGGCAGCATAAGCCAAAAAGAGTCTTATGGCTTCCAATCTAGCAACTGGAGCAAATGTCTCATCATAATCAATACCCTCCTGTTGAGAGTAACCTTTAGCAACCAGCCTTTCTTTGTTTCTGGTAAATATGCCATCACTGTCAGTTTTATTTCTGAACACCCATTTTGTACCAACAATTGATCTGTCCTTTGGTTTTGGTACTAGGGTCGAGACTTTATTTCTTTCAAATTCATTTAACTCTTCCTGCATTGCTTGCACCCAATCAACATCTTGAAGAGCTTCTTCCACTTTCTTTGGTTCAGTCTGAGATAGAAAGGAATGATAAAGTCATTCATTTGTTGCTGTTCTAGTTCTGACACCTGCTTCAGGATCTCCAATTATTAAGTCAGGTTTGTGTGATTTAGTCCACTTCCTTGCAGATGGAAGTTGATCTCTAGAACTGGATCCTCCCTCATTATCCATGCTGTCTCCATCAGCATTTTCTGATGCTCCCCCTGAAGTTATGCTCTCTGAGATTCCAGAATTTGAGTTGGATCCTTCAGGAATTAAAAAATCAGAGTTTCCAGAATTGTCAAAATTTGGCTCATCAGAACTTGATGAATCAGATTTTGAAGAGCCAATGATTGGTTCTGATGCTTCTTGAGAATCTTGAGATGTGGTATGATCATCAGCTTGCTCCCCATGAACAGGTGCATTTTCCCTTGGAGCAGTTACCACAGTTTCAATGACATCAGAATTTAACCTGTTAGAACTTACAGGATCAGGATTTAGGTCATCAGAATTTACAGAATCAGAATTTACATCTTCATTTTCAAATCTCAGCTGATCATGATCATTGAAATCTTCAAGTCCAGTAATCTTTTTATCATCAAAAGATACATTGATAGATTGCATGCCAACCCTTGTTCTTAAATTGTAGACTCTGAAGGCTTTTATGGAAAGTGGATATCCAACAAAAATTCCTTCATCAGATTTTAGATCAAATTTTGACAACTGTTCAGGATGAGTCTTAAGAACAAAACACTTGCATCCAAATACATGAAAGTATTTCAGATTTGGCTTCTTTTTCTTCACCATCTCATATGGTCTTTTTCCATGCTTGTTTATGAGTGTAGCATTCTGTGTAAAACAAGCAGTCTGCACAGCTTCAGCCTAAAAATAGGTTGGTAGCTTTGCTTCATCAAGCATAGTTCATGCAGCATCAATAAGAGTCATGTTCTTTCTTTCTACAACTCCATTCTGCTGTGGAGTTCCAGGTGCAGAAAATCCCTGCTTTATTGCTTGCTCTTTACAGAACTCTTCCATGATTGAATTCTTGAACTCAGTGCCATTATCACTTCTTATTATTTTAACAGAATCTTTGACTAACTTATCCAGCTGTCTGACATGATCAGTTAGAGTAGATGCAGATTCATTCTTCTTGTGCAAGAAATACACCCAAGTGTATCTTGTGAACTCATCCACTATAACCATAGCATATTTCTTCTTTGCAATAGACATTACATTAACTAGACCAAATAGATCAACATGCAGTAAGCGATAAGGCTCAAGAATTGAGGATTCAGTTTTACTCTTGAATGAAGATTTTCTTTGTTTTTCCTTTTGACATGAGTCACAAAGACCATCAGGAGCAAATATTGTTTTGGCAGTCCTCTCACAAGATTTTTCTTTACTAGCTCATTTATGTTGTTGAAATTAATTGCTGGATATATTTGAGATTTCATGTCTAATATGTTTCATGTTTAGTTTTCAGATCTTAACAAACAGGAAATATCAGTTCTTACTAGAATCAGTACTTACTGGAAGTCAGGACTTAACGTCATATCAGGACTTAAGGCCATATTCTAGAACTTAAGTACGGGAGGACTTACAATTAAGAAAGGAAGTTGATTTACAGGAAAGAAGATCGAGACTAATATAAGAAGAAGATATGCAAGGAAAGAGTTAGAGGACTAGAAGAATTATATAGGATATCTGATTGATATATTTTAGGAGACAAAATTATATTCCATATTAATTAGAAGTTATCTTGTAACTGTGTACTATATAAACACAGACATAGATTTACACTATATGTTGTTATCATTATCGAGAAGATCATACATTGTAACATAGCAGCTCTTGTGATATTTGTTCATCACTGAGAGAGGACAGTTCCATTATAACAGAGTTTATTATATCGAATACATCTGTTTTCTATTACTTGTGTTCGAAATCGATTTGATTGTATTCTACACTATATTCAACCCCCTTCTACAGTATTGTGTGACCCTAACAAGTGGTATTAGAGCGTATCAATTAACACACATACAGTAAAGATCCAAAAAAATCATGTCTGAAGAAGCAGAAAATCCAACCAAGCCCGCCAAAACTAAAGAAACTCAAAAGACTCAAATCCACAGTCGATATGGGAGTATAAGGGTTCCCATACTAAGACCTTCTGAGTACCCCATATGGAAAGTAAAGATGGCTATGTTTCTGGAAGTTACAGATCCAGAATACCTTGACAGAATTAATGAAGGACCGCATAAGCCAACCAAGCTCTCTGTTGTAGTTGCAGATCAGCCAGCAAAGACATACCAAAGGAAAAAAGTGAGTACACAGCTGAAGATATCTCATCCATTGTCAAGGATGCAAAGGTAAGGCATTTGCTGCATAGTGCCATTGATAATGTCATGTCAAACAGGGTAATTCATTGCAAGACTGCAAAGGAGATATGGATGCTTTGAAGACAAGATGCCAGGGAACTGATGCAATCAAGAAGAACAGGAGGACTATACTCACTCAAGAGTATGAGCACTTGACTCAAAAAGTGATGAGTCAATAACTGACTTATATGACAGGTTTGTCAAACTCTTAATGATCTGTCACTGGTGGACAAGGAATATGATCTTGAAGACTCAAATCTAAAATTCTTTTTAGCTCTTCCTGAAAGTTGGGATTTGAAGGCTACTATTATAAGAGACAACTATGCTCTTGATGAAACTACTCTTGATGAAATTTGTGGTATGCTCAAGACTTATGAACTTGAGACGGATCAAAGAAGAAAAAGACAAGGTATAAAAGTCAAGGACAGTTGCTCTTAAGGCTGAGGAGGAATTCCCCAAAGTGGCTGTGTCAAAGAAAGGCAAAGGAAAAGCTCTCATGACAAAGTCTGATTCAGAATCATCAAGTTCTGATGATGATGAATCAGAAATGCAAGTTTACCTGAAGAAGATGCTGATGTAGAGATGATGGAATTGTGTGCTCTTATGGTAAAGGGTATCACAAAGATTTTCTACAAAAAATTCAGAAGGGGAAAGAAGTTTTTCAAGAAAGGTGGAAGTACTGATAAGAAAGGTTTCAGAAAATCTGAAGGCAGAGGAGGAAAGTCTGACAGAGGAGATTACTCAAATGTCAAATGCTATAATTGTGGTGAAAGAGGCCATATATCTCTTGAATGCAAGAAAGGAAAAAGTGACAAAGGCAAGGCACTTGTCACAAAGAAGAAGCTGGACAACTC